>NC_142025.1:131230395-131368997 GCF_049901735.1 Notechis scutatus | reverse complement strand
TTTAAAAGAAAACAAAGAGGACACATCTCCACAAAATAATTGGGACATAGCCAAAGTGTTTATGAGAGGGGTCTTAATAAACTACATGGCAAAAAGAGTAAAGAGAAAAAACAACAACAAAAAACACTAGAGGAACTTTGAATTATACACCAGTTGTATTTGTTTCAAGAGTATTGTCTAGGTCAGGCTTGTCCAACCCGTGGCCCACGGGCCGCATGCGGCCCAGGTCGCCTCGTAATGTGGCCCAGTGCCCACCCCAACCTTCTGGCAAGAGCCAGCGAGGAGGAGGAGGAGAGGCAGGCGCGAGGCGGGGCAAGGCGAGTGCCACGCCAAGCAGCAACAGAAAAGGCGGGCGTCGCCTTTGCTGCTTCTACCCCTGCCGCCGCCGCTTCTGCCCCGCTGCCGCCGCTTCTGCCGCTTCTGCCCCGCCGCTGCCGCCGCTTCTGCTGCCGCCGCCGCTTCTGCCGCCGCTTCTGCTGCCGCTGCTGCCCCCCACCCTGCCGCCGCCACCGCTGCCGCTTCTGCCCCGCCGCCGCTTCTGCCCCCGCCGCCGCCCCCCACCGCCACCACCGCCGCCCCCCACCCCGCAAAATTTGGCCAGAAAATTAATAAAAAATAAATAATTTTTAATGAATAATTAATAATAAATAATAAAAATAATTTATAATTTCTAATTTATTATATAATTTTATAATATAATTATTTTATAATAATTTATTATATGTGCGGCCCAAACCAAATTTTCATCTTCTAATGTGGCCCAGGGAAGGTGAAAGGTTGGGCACCCCTGGTCTAGGTCTTGATTGATTATTTCTCATAGTCACTGAAGTCCTAGATATATAGATTAAAAAAGAACTGAAAGATTTCAAATTAGCATCATTGCACTGCCCATCTTTATTAAAGAGACCTTGATCACAGATATTTTTCTATATGTGATAAAAAGGCAAATATTTGTAGCACCAATTAAATTTCATAATTAAATAGGAAGGAATACACTGAATGATAGGTCGTTTTTTCCCCATTTCCCACAACACTAATCAAGAGGCCTTGTTGCAGGTCTGTAAAATATCGGTTGTGAATAAATTGATAGGTTTGATCACATGGAGGCTCATGTCATTCACCAACCTGGAAAAAAAAATGACCCACTTCATCTTACTTTTAGAATATGAATTAAATGTGAACTCATTGACTCATTGAAATGAGTTAAAAAAAATCCAAGCAATATTTTATTTTTTAATTGTTTTAATAATGTGCCTCTCCAAGATTTTAGAACTTTTGGTTTTGAAATGTATTCACCTTGTCAATGCAGCCCAATTAAAAACATATCTCCAATGATATTTCTTTCTATTTGCTTAGTTACAAAGCATTACAACCTGTTCCAATCCCAAAAGATTCAGAAACTTACAGACCTGTTCCTGTTAGGACATTTAAACCAAACGTCATGATAAAATTGTACTACAAATACAATAACTGAAAGTAGTTAAAGAGCCTCCCAATAGAATAAAGGGAGTGGGTGGAAGTTCTTAACAGGATTTTGGCTTTTTGGATCAATCATTTTTTTAAATGTGCTTCCACAAATTCATCAGCATGGGAGACTGCAGTAATAAATCAGCTTCAACAGTTTTGATACATGTGAAAAACTTCCGGTTGCAAGGCTTCGGTGGCAGCAGGAATCTGCTTCTCTGCGGGTCCTTGCTGCGCTTGCCGCTGAGGTACCCCCGATCCAACTGGATTTGGGGGTTGTCACTGCCCCGAAGAGGCAGCGGAAGACAGAGGAGATCCGGGCAGGGGTCTGGGGATATCGCACCCTCCTTCCCCAGCCGGCTAGACTCCTTTTTCCTGAGGCGGTGGAGCGGCTGTCAGAAATGGCAGCCATAAAGGAATCTTCAACTGGATAAGACTGTGCAGGAGGAAGTTTTTTAGAAGGAGAAGTTTTCTTGGCTGAACCGGGACACTAAGTTACTTTTAAAACATCCTGGAAACCTGACTTGTGGATTGATACATTTGTTTCCAAAAGATTGTTACAGCGGCGAAAGTGCTGAAGGAAAGTTCACCCCCCTTCCTTACGGAGAAAGCAAATGAGCACAGAAAAGCCTACTTCTTTAAGGTAAAAACAAGCTCTTTGTTATAAGTGGGAAGGAGAGGACTAAAAAAAATCTTTAAAAACTGACTGGAGGAGATGCTTTTGAAGATTATAAGACCAACAACTAATTGCAATACGGCTTTAAAATATATTTGGGATTTTGCCCCAGGAGGAAAAGTTGCAAAGAGAAGAAGAGGAAATAATCTCTGGCTGTTTGGATTGTTTGATAACTTTGACATTTGCAAATTACTTTAAGACTTAAAACATCTGGGTTGTTTTAAAAATTTACAATGGCACCATCTGTGGATCAACTAAAAATGGAATATGAAAAATTAAGAGAACAAAGTGGCAAGAATTCATTGGGAGCTGTCTTCCACTTTTTAGAAATGGCGGTTTTTACGTACCAGCAAATACTTGATGAAGAAGGAGAAGAAGAAGAAGAAAAGGAAGCCATTTTTAATGGACAAAAAAGTTTGATTAAGAAAGAAAATAGGAAGAGAGGAAGGAAAAATGAGAATTTAAGATCCAATAAAACAACCAAGAAAAAGAAAAATAAGGTGAAAAAAAGGTACAATGTTAGAAAGCAATTGAAAAGAGAATTACAACAGAGAGGGGAAGCTAAAAAGGTGGAGGTTAGAAGGGGGGGGGGGCAAAAGGATTAGACTGGAGAAGAAAGGGAGGGAAAAAGGGGGAAAAAAGCCACGGTCTGGAACAAGATATTTTTTTTATAGATAAAGGATAAAGAATAGTGTATGATTTAAGAAAGATTCTGCAAGAGTACATAAGATAGTATTGTAGTATTTGCATTTGAAATAGTCTATTGGAATACTATAAGATTTAACAAAATATTAAAATATTAAAATGTTTTATAATGATAGATTTCAATATTTAATAAAATATTAAAGAGAATGTGTAAAATGAATTAATGCTTAGTTATACTATTAAATAGAATTAGAATTAGAATGGAAATTATATACTTAACTATATTATAAGTTTATTATTCTTTTTTTCCCCAAAATGCAACATGTAGAATGTACTAAGCAGAATCAGGATAGAAATTATGTATTATTTTAAGTGTTACTTTAAGGAAAGGCGTCATACCTTAAAAGTGATTACAGGGGAAACTCTTTGCCAAAGAGAAGAGATAAATAGATGATTGGAAAAGAACGGACAAAAGATACAAATATAATGATTTTGAAATAAGATGAAATAAACAAATTATAATTAAGAGAGTGAAAAGAAGGGAGAAGTCATATAGAAAATATAGAATGGTTAATAAGATATGAATGGTATATAAGGTGAGCATGAACTTGATTTAGGTCTGTAAAAAAAGATGTAACCCGGGGCTAAGCCACTTTTCAAAAGAAGTTTTATGTTTTATGTTTTGTGTTTTGGTTAGCTATGTTTTGATTGTGAATTAATAAAACCTTGGATGAATAAAACTAAAGGGAGAGAAATTTGGAAAAGACATGTATAAATAATAATTAAGAAGGTTTTATCTTTTTATGTCTTGTTTTATGTTCTGTATTTTGTGTGTTTATGCTTGATGGAGAATTAATAAAACCTTGATAGAAAGAAATATAATTGAATAAAAGTGAAGGGAGAAACAATGAGAAATTTGGAAAAGATATATATGTGTTTAAATGGAAATGTGATAATGTGGAACTATGCTTTAAAAAATAATGCTTTATTTGCCTTGTTAAAACTTATAAGTAATTTTTGAGAAAGGAGGTTTTATAATTTGATGTTTTATGTTTTGTTTGTTTTTAAAATCAATAAAAATTTGTTTTTTTAAAAAAAACAGTTTCGATACATGCCAGGCCTCACATAGGCTGAAAACATGTACCAGGAACAAAGAACATCAATCAGCAACACATCACCATGGGCTACTAACTGGAATGCAGGCACTGACTGGCTACTTTGTACCTACTAAAATGACCATATAACACTGTGATTGGAAGCTACTATGTGTCCACTAATATTTCTACTCATGTAACATAATAATTGGATAGAGTTCACCACTTGTGACGTATCACTATGTGTTTTTAATAAAAGAGCTTCCCGAGCTCGTGTTCAGGGCAGCTCACCCGAGATAGAACCAGCCTGGTGTCTTTCTTGATGTATTCGACCACCCAGTGAGAAGCCTTCCTAATGCGGAGCAAAGCCGCATCTGGTGACCCCGATGTGATCCGTTAAAAGAAACGGGTGTGTCTGTCTTCGACTGCCTATCTCACCCGGCCGGACGAGCCAGTTGCAACCCAGGGACGCCGTCTCGTGTCACGGATCCCTCCCCAGGAATCTTCCGTAAAGAAGACATCCTCCCTTCAGGTGAGTATGGGCGGAAAGTTCTCCAAAGCGCAGATAGCACATTTGCAGGAATTAGGAGAATTAACGAAGAGCTCAATTCTTATTCTTAGGAATCAGGGCAAAACGCTCCCGGTTCCAACTAAGAAGGACCTAATTACCCTTTTGACTTACATTTACACACAATGTCTGGCTTATCCGGAGAAAGGGTCCTTGAAAGTCTCCACATGGCAACTTTTGGGTGACTATTTTCATAATACTCCCAGGGCTCTGCCAAAGATTCTGACCACATGGCGAATAGTCATGGAATGTTTAAAAATCCATGGTTTAGCACTGACCAATGCCACCTCCCCTAAGGAGGGTCCTCCTCCTTATACAGTCGAAACCAAGACTAAGGATGCTCTCCCGTTAGAAGCTTCCTCCCCCACTGCTCCTGAACCCATGAGTCCTCCTAACTTAAATCCAGTGGAGGATCAGACACCCATGGGAGCGATCGCGCAAGCGATGGCACAGGGATGCAGGGAGGGCTCTCTTACCCTGGAGGAGCTTTCTCTCTGTCCTGTTGAATATGTAGGGGATGGAACCGGAAATATGGTGCCTAGACTTGAACCTTTACCCATGAAATTAATCAGAGATTTAAAACAAGCCGTGGCCATGTACGGCATCCAGGCACCATATGTCAGAGGTTTCATTAACACCATCAGCACCTCCTTTTTCATGTTACCCCAAAATTTGAAAGATCTTTTCCATATGGTACTGACGGGACCGCAGTATGTTGTTTGGGAGTCAGACTTTCGCGCTGAAGCCGAGAGATTTGCCCGCGATCGTGGCGCGGCCGCGAGAGTGGATCAAATTTTCGGTACGGGCCGATTTACGGACTTAACAGCTCAGATGGCTCTCCCACAATGTACTCTTGCCCTTATCAGTAACATAGTGGTCAAAGCCCTTGACAAAGTCGATGATCCTACCTCTGGCATTGTAGGATCTTTTTCAAAAATCACTCAAGGCTCACATCAGCCTTATGCTGAGTTCATAGAGGAACTTCAGAAGGCCATTCAGAGACAAATCTCGAATGAAGAAGCCCGTAAAGAACTTCTGTTGAAACTGGCCGTTGAAAATGCAAATGAGGATTGCAAGAGGATTCTGCAGCCTCTATCTGCCCGAGCGGGGGCTTCCCTCTCGGACTATCTAAAGGCTTGCAGAATCGTGGGAACTGTCTCCTACAATATGGATCATCTGGCCATGGCCTTGCAACAAGCAAATTCTCAAAACAGGGCGGCCGGAAACTGCTTCAATTGTGGGAAGCCAGGCCACTTCAAAGCACAATGTAGGGCCAGGGACAATACACAAAACAACACCAAGCCTAAAACGATATGCCCAAGGTTCAAGAAAGGATACCACTGGGCAAACCAGTGTCTCAGCAACATTCCTCAGCCGCATGGAAACTAGAAGAGGGGCGATCAGCCAGCCCCGCTCCAAAGGCTGACTCCATATCTTTTCAACTAATTGCCTCCGAAGATATGGAAATCGACATTCCAGGCACTGTGTACTTTCTTCCCACACGCCTAAAAACGATCCCTCCTGCCACGATGCCCCTCATAATTTATCCCATCCGGGACCTCATGGCAAAGGGAATCATTGCATCTCCGTTTCTGAGAGATTCCGATGACTTTTCCTCAGTGGCCATGGCGGTAATTGGAAATACTCCCACCAAATTTAGCAAGGGAGAACTAGTAGCAACCGCTGTTCCGGTACCTGTTAAAACGGCTGATGCTTGGGCATTTACTGTCCATCAAACGGTGGAACAAGCCAGGCCTGTGTTACAATTCACAATCCGTGACAAAGTCTTTTCGGGTCTCTTAGATACTGGAGCTGACGTAAGTGTCATCCGAACGGCTGTGTGGCCGGACGATTGGCCTTTGGAAACTGCCCCAGCCGTTCGGCGAGTGTGAGGAGTTCAGCACACCCACCGTAGCAAACACTGACTACCGGTAAGTTCCTCTGATATTTCTCGCACTGCCTACCTCCAACCCTTGGTTCTTCCACTACATACTAACCTGTGGGGCCATGATCTTATGTCTCAACTTAACACAAAACTCATTATCGATTAATGGAATCTTTTGCTAGAACTCCAATGCGGCTACAATTAAAAACTGCAGAACCTGTTTGGGTAGATCAATGGCCCCTCACGATAGACAAACTAGAGGCCCTTCAATCACTTGTCCAGGACCAAATTGTCAAAGGGCACGTTGAACCATCTGTCAGCCCATATAACACCCCCATTTTTGTCATAAAGAAAAAGTCAGGAAAATGAAGGCTCTTACATGATCTAAGAGCCGTGAATGCAATAATAAAACCAATGGGGGCGCTACAATGTGGTCTTCCAAATCCCAACATCATCCCTGAAAAATTTGATCTCATGGTCATAGATTTAAAGGACTGCTTCTTTTCTATCCCCTTGCATGAACAAGATCGCGCCTTATTCGCTTTTACACTACCTCATTTAAACAACTCCTCTCCCTCCTCCCGCTTTCAGTGGAAAGTCCTACCCCAAGGTATGCTCAATAGCCCCACCATGTGTCAACACTATGTCAATAATGTCCTGCTACCCTATCGTTCTGCCTTTCCACAATTTCTGGTGTATCACTACATGGACGATATCCTTGTTGCCGCTCCTGGGCCACCGGGTACGGTGTTCACTTCATTTTCCTTCCTGAAAGCCGTTCTTGCAAAAGGAGGTTTGCATATAGCACCTGAAAAGGTACAAGTACTAACTCCATATGCATATCTGGGCTATAAAATGCTTTCAACTACTGCCTATCCTTCACTCCCCTCTCTGTCTCTACCTTCTCAACCCACCCTGGTTCAACTTCAACAATATATGGGTACCGTAAACTGGGTTCGACCTTTCCTGTCTTTAACCACTGATATTCTTTCTCCATTGTTTGAAGCCCTTACCTGGGGGGAAAAACCTGCTGACATAATATCCTTGCAGCAACCTCAGCTTCAAGCAATAACTCAAATAGAAGAGAATATCCGAAAAATATGGGTAGACAGAGCTGCTGCCAATACTCCTCTAGATATGGTCATTTTAGCCACCCCGAGGCTTATGACCGCAGCAGTAACTCAAAAGTACCAAAAACTCCACATCATAGAGTGGATCCATCTTTTCCATACGCCACGATGCTCCATCACTTCCAAATCAGCTCAATTGGCTCAATTGATCATAAAAGGCAGGAGCCCTGCAAAATTACTTATGGGAATAAATATCTCCACACTTTTTATCCTTTTTTCATTACAAATATGGGAATCTTTATTCCAAAACTCCCAGGAAATTCAGTTTGCCTTAGCCGACTGGCCTGGACTAGTTTCCTGCCACCCGCCTGCTGATCCACGTTTTCAAATCATTCGGAAAATACCCATCTCTTTCTCCTCTCCCATCAGCAAAGAACCTTTGGTCAATGCTTTGACTATATTTGCTGATGGCAGTAGGGAACGAGGGGCATGCGCTTGGCAAAGAAATGGGGTGTGGCATACTAAAACCACCCCTGTGCAAACATCACCACAAAGGGCTGAGCTTGCTGCAACCATATTAGTCCTCCAGAATTTTAACGAACCCCTCAACTTGATCTTAGACAGCCTATATGTTACCCAAATAGTCTCTACTCTTCACGATTCTTACCTCTCTCCCGCTATTGATAAAAACCTTCTCTCTTTTTTTGTTACATTGCAACACCTTGTTGCACAGCGCCAGCACCCCCTCTTTGTAGCACACATTCGCAGCCACCAACCCTTCCCCGGCATTCTCCAGGAAGGCAATGATGTGGCTGATCAAGCGGCTGCAGGTATCATGACCTCACACACATTAACTCCTTGGGGGAGCCATTCATACTTCCATCAAAACACTAAAGCTCTCATGAAACATTTCAACCTTACTATGGCCGAAGCCTCAGCCATTAGACAGCAATGCCCCACCTGCAGTCAACAAGCCCATTCCATTCCCTTAGGGGTAAATCCCCGCGGGTTGAAAGCCTGTGAAATATGGCAGATGGACGTTACTCAGTTTCCTCCGTTTGCCCCCTGGAAGTATCTGCATGTCACAATTGATACTTATTCAGGGTTTATAATGGCGACCCCGCAAAGAGGAGAAGCCTCCAAACATGTCATCAACCATTGCATTCGCACCTTTGCATCATTGGTACGCCCAAATGAAATAAAAACAGATAATGGTCCTGCATACACTAGCACAGCTATGTCAGAATTTTGCGCTAAGTGGCAAATTACCCACAAATTTGGGATCCCTTATAACAGTCAAGGACAAGCCCTGGTAGAGAGAACCAACTTAACGCTAAAAACAGCATTAGAATGACATTTGATCAAAAGGAAAAAAAACCTTAGCCTCCCGGCGATGCAAGACACCCTTAATCTTTGTCTTTATACACTCAACTTCCTCAACCTCTCCGGCACCCCTGCCATGACAGCAGCGGAGCGACATTTTTCCTCCCCCCTTCCCCTGATTCTCCCAAACCACAGGTATACTACCGCCAACTGCCAGACCCTACTTGGAAGGGCCCTGCTGGTTTCCTCACCTGGGGTCATGGCTACACAGCTATCCAGCTTCCAGATCGTGTCCTGTGGGTTCCTGGACAACACGTCAGACCATACCACCCCAAGGTAGAAAAATCACCACCTGCAGACATATCAACATGATTCGTCCCGTTGCCTTGCCGACCCTCTTCCTCCTTCTTGCCGCACATGCCTCCATTCTGTCTCAAGTGACATACTTCATGCCAGGCACCCCCTCCTGTTGACCTGCACTGCATCTGGGGACATTTCCCCCCCCTATCTGAGATGGTCGACACTCCCTCAGCCATGGCTCCATATCTCCAGCAATGCTTCTTTCCAGATCAACACCTTTGAACACCCTCCTCGGACTACACTCCTCATACTTCGTCCTACTGCCACCACCTATTATTGCTCCGGTCGACGCCTCTTTGATTCCATATGTAACATTTATGACTCCTGGACAGTCCTCAGACCCCGTTCACCTTGTCGTCATCACAGACAATTCGCGAATCAGCCTGACATTCATGTTCAGACCCCCCCTTTCTACATCAGGTTAAGAGATCGCAGAACCCCACCAGCGCGTCAGATGGCTGCGCCCCCTGCCTGATCAAAACCACACAAGCAGGCCTCACTCAACTAACTCTCATCTACCATACCCAACAACCGCAGAAGTGCCTTCCTACCAGAAAAAATTGCCAAAAAAACGGAACCATGTACCATCTATGTAAAATGAACTCAAAAACCATTTGCTACGATCCCAAGACGGCTGTACATCTCAACGTTACCTTATGGGCGGGACTTCCAACTCTGGCAGATCTGATCCTGAGGGGGAGGGAAAACTTTATTACCTAAATCACACCACCGTGCTCAACGATGGTACTAACCCAATTGTTTTAACCTTTGATGTTTGTGTTGCTTGTTCTAAACCAGGGGGATCTTCATGCGGGTCGGTTGACTGGTAAACAACGTACGCCCACAATCATAAATATTTGTGTCTTACACCCATTAACTGGGCCATAGGGAACCCCAATCAATGGATCCCTTGTGGAGGTTCCATCGAGTGCTCAGGTTGGTCTTGTGTCTGTGATTATACTGGGGGAGGGTACTCAGACTGCAATCATCTGTCACATTTCAAATGAATATCAGGGTCTACCACAGACAATAAGGTAGAAATCACCATCTCCAGACAACACCCTGCCTTGGATACTTATGGTATAGGGATTGATGGCACAGGATCGGATCCAAACACTTACATTACCATAAAAACCGAAATAATATATGAAGGTAAGGAAACATCGTTAGGCTGGTCGGTATATAATAATTTAAGGAAATTAGATAAAGCCCCTGATACCAGTGTTATTGCAAAAAACTTGTTCATGGATATGGCAGAAAAAATTGCAAAACAACTTGCAATAACCAATTGTTTCGTCTGTGGGGGAACCACCACAGGAGAACAGTGGCCGTGGTAAGCCTTAGAAGCCTCGCCATCACTGTTCAATAACATGTCTTCTATAGGAAACATAACAGCTAGAACAGTTTCCGATCCACTTATCTGGACAATTACCACCAACTTAATTGGTAGAAACTGCTTTTCCCGAAATAGGTCCACTCCAGTAGGACACCTCCTTTGCTTAGGTACATGGGATAACTCCTACCAGATTTGGACAGCACCTGACATTGCTACCACCACACCTGCTAAATTCAACACCGCCCTTCTCCCTTATCTCAATGACACAACATCTTCCCAAGACTGGACAGCCCCAAATAACATGTATTGGATTTGTGGTAACCTAGCCTATCCGTCCCTTCCAGCAGATTGGCAAGGATCATGTGTACTGGGATGGATAAGACCTTCCTTTTTTCTCCTACCGATCTCCATTAAGCAAGAACTAGGCATCCCTGTGTATGATACATTATCCCGCAAGAAAATAGACACCGATAATGCCTTTGCAGGCTTCCCCTGTCAATCAGAATATACAGGGGATACCTGGACCTCAGAAAGAATCGTCAGCACCCTAGGTATGGCCACTTGGGCCCAAGACGGGTCCTATGGGTATAGAACCCCCATATATATGATTAATAGAATTATTCTATTACAAGCTGTTTTAGATTTAGCAGGCCAACGAATAGATAAGGCTCTAAACACTCTAGCGACTGCTACAGACAAATTACGCACAGCTGTCTACCAAAATCGCTTAGCTTTAGATTACATGTGGTAGGTTCAATCTCACGAATTGTTGTCTTCAAATTGATAAAGTTGGCAAAGTAGTAGCACAATTAACAACTGAGATGCGACAATTAACCTATAATCCTAATCAAGTATGGCAAGGTATTGATCTTAAGAATATTTTTAGTTCCTGGTTCCCAAAACTACCAGGATTACAAGCCATAGTAGCTCTCATAGGTATGATTGCTGCAGGATGCGTTATTCTTCCATGTGTGTTACCAATTTTTATTCACACTATCTGCAATAGTCTATCCTTGTTAGCTGAAAAGCGCGCTATTGCACAGGTTAATGCCCTCTGGGAAAAGGAACCTCTGTACAAAGTCATACCCACAGAAGACCCTGATGTGTGCGCTCGCACAAGTTTTTGCATGGGGAGTGACGAAGATCCAGAAGAATTTCCTCCATATAAAACTAAAACAGAGGAGATGCAGTAATAAATCAGCTTCAACAGTTTCGATACATGCCAGGCCTCACGTAGGCTGAAAACATGTACCAGGAAAAAAGAACATCAATCAGCAACACGTCACCATGGGCTACTAACTGGAATGCAGGCGCTGACTGGCTACTTTGTACCTACTAAAATGACCATATAACACTGTGATTGGAAGCTACTATGTGTCCACTAATATTTCTACTCATGTAACATAATGATTGGATAGAGTTCACCACTTGTGACGTATCACTATGTGTTTTTAATAAAAGAGCTTCCCGAGCTCGTGTTCGGGGCAGCTCACCCGAGATAGAACCAGCCTGGTGTCTTTCTTGATGCATTCGACCACCCAGTGAGAAGCCTTCCTAATGCGGAGCAAAGCCGCAGGAGACAATATTCTATTGTTCCAGAAAATTCCATCTTTACAGCCACCGAATAAGCAAAATGTTTTTAATAATATTTTTTCTTTGGAATTTTTTACCGTCTAGCTCATATATAAAGCTCATATATAATTGTCAGTTATAGGCCCTTTGGTTCTGAACATTGATTTCATCATTCTATTTCTTACTCAAAGTCTCTAAGCAGCTTCACTATCAATTTCTCTTGCAATTATCAGCAGATTCTTGGTAATGCAACTTCTTCTCAGATCCTTAGGGATGTCCAAGGGGCAACCCCCCAAAGGGAGAGATGGCCAAGGAAACATTTTCTAATGATGTTGGAGCAGCATTTAAAGATTTTAGTAAAATGTACATTATTATCATGAAGAGCACTGCCAATGTCATTATCCTAAATTGTGAAAACCAAGTCGCCATCGTTTTTAGAATGTTGCCCTATTTTACAGAATTTGAAGAGATACCCATCGAGAGAAAAGATAAAGTTTGGATACTGCCAGCCCAGTTGGAGTTTACATCCCTTCCTTTTCAAAAAACTAGGGATATGGACTTTTTCCATGGTGTTATATCTTTTGAAGTTGCTTCCAAGGAGATTTCTGGATTTCATAAATTCCTTCAAATAAGAAAGCCAACTTCAGAAGTGGAAGACCATTTAATGAGAGTGTTCTGGGAACAGGCTTTTGAATGCTCTTTTCCTAAAGATAAGTTAGATGAAGACACTGGAATGCTGTGCACTGGTGGAGAGAAGTTGGAGAATCTACCTAAGTCTGTCTTTGACACCACCATGACTGGACAGAGTTACAGCATCTACAATGCAGTTTATGTTGTGGCACATGCTTTACAAGCTATATTTTCTACCAAACACAGAACAAGGGCAGAAGTTGGGAGAGGAATGTTTTTGACTCAAAAGCATGGCAAGTAATAAGGGATTGAATGAACATTTCCCATTGATCTTCTCTCTAAGGTAGTGCTGTGTCCTACTATTATGGATACACTAGAGTGTTGATTTTAAGTCTCCTGCTACTCTGTTTCCAAATCTTTTTGGGACTTAGAGAAACCTTTGTAACAGTGAATAGGTAACAAGGCTATAACAATAATACAACAATATGGAGGAAAGGATTAAGATGCAGCAAAATCTACCTGTTTGGAACAGGTTCAGAATATCTGTGGCACAGTGGTGGTATTCAAAAACTTTTACTACCAGTTCAGTGACCATGGCTTAGTGAATGCATTTGCATGTGTGCACACACTTTGCATGCATGCACACACCAAACACACACTTTGCACAGGTGGAGAGGCATTTGCTGAGACGCAGAGGCATTCCAACTCACTTCCTGCAAGCCTGCACTCTCCCAATCACTTCAGCAGCTACCGCGTGGCGCTCTTCTGTGCTGCACAAAGCAGCTGCATTTCAAAAACAAAAGATAATGGTGATTATGGGACCCCAGGCAGGTGGGTAGGCCCAACAGCAGTGTGGTGTAGAGAACCAGTTCACTCTCCACTGCTCATTACCGCTACCAGCTTGGCCGAACTGGTAGCATACCACCACTGCTGTGGCAGAGGAGAAACATGTATGAGGGGGTATAAGAACACTAATTCTATTAATGAACCCAGTTATATTAAATCAATATTCATAACTTAATACCATTGAAATTGATCTCCTTCCCTTCCTTCTTTCTCCCTCTTGTTCTCCTTCTCCCGTCCCTTCCCTTTCCCTTCCTATCCCTTCCCTTCTTTTTAATTACCAACATTTGCTTCCTTTAAGTTACATCACTATTTGAGAACCACGTCATTTAATAACACTGCAGGACAGAAAATTTCATTTAATGAAAATGGGGATTTAGACACTGGATTTGACATTATCAACTGGGTCACCTTCCCCAATGAGACATTTGTTAAATTCAAAGTTGGAAAGATCAACCCAGCAGCTTCTCCAGATAAGCTATTCACCACAAAAGACATCACCTGGCCTACCATGTTTAATCAGATATTACCTGCTCAGATGACAAACTGTGTATCCTTCCTTTCTTGTTTACAGAATTATTTATTTATTTTTATTTCATTTCTTTGTTTTGTCAAGTATGCATTTGATAATATATATAAGTGTAAACATGATAATTAATACATGAAATAGATACGAATAAAAGGGAACATTAAGACAGGGATGGTAGGTATGTTGGTGCACTTATGTACTCCCCTTCCAGACTCCTTAGGAATGGGGTGAGGTCAACAGTAGACAGTGTGAGGTTAAAGTGTTTGGGGTTAGTGGAAGAAACCACAGAGTCAGATAGAGTATTCCAGGCATTAACCACTCTGTTGCTGAAGTCGTATTTCCTGCAATTGCTGAAGTAGTCATTGACGGGTAGGACATTGTAATGGATAATTTTATGTACTACACTTAGGTCAGATAATAATCATATTATCAATAATCTTATTGATTTGAATGGATCTTACCCTTAAAATTGTCAGGCCAAAAACTGCAAAGATGAAGAAATTATGACCAGAGATTTTGAAATACAAAGACTTCAAAATAATTTACTGATATATTCTCATTAACTGTTTATGGGATTTTTTTTTATTTGATTTGTCAATTGCTTACAAGATAATAGGTATAAGTAAAAACATAGTTATGAATACATGGATACATATAATAAAAATAAAATAAACAATAGGACAGGGACAGTAGGCATGTTGGTGGTCTTATGCACACCCCCTACAGACCTCTTAGGAAAGGGGTGAGATCAATAGTAGAAAGTCTGAGGTTAAAGTATTTGTGGTTTGGGGAAGAAACCACAGAGTCAGGTAGAGTATTCAAGACATTGACCACTCTGTTGATGAAGTCATATTTCCTGCAATCAAGTTTGATGCGATTAACCTTGAGTTTGTATGTATTGTTTGCTCTTGTATTGTTATAGTTGAAGCTGAAGTATTCATTGACAGGTAAGACATTGCAACATATGATTTTATATACTATACTTAGATCGGATTGAAGACGACGTAATTCAAGGTTTTCTAGTTCTAGAATTTCAAGTCTGGTGGCATAATGTATTCTACAACAAGTAGAGGAGTGGAGAACTCTTCTTGTGAAATATTTCTGGACTTTTTCAACTGTGCGAATATCAGACATGTAATGTGGGTTCCAGACTGATGAGCTGTATTCGAGTATTGGTCTAGCAAATGTTTTGTATGCTCTAGTTAGTAATGTGATATTTCCAGAGAAAAAGCTACGTAGGATTAGGTTAACAATTCTTAATGCATTTTTGGCTATGTAGTTACAGTGGGCTCTAGCACTTAGATCATTAGAGATGAGTATTCCAAGGTCTTTTACAGAGCTTGGATCATCAACAAGGTCTTGACTATTCAGCTTGTTTTTTATTTTCTGATATATGTTTTTTGCCAATATGTAAGACAGAGCATTTATTTGTTGAGATTTGAAGTTGCCATTTGTTTGACCATTCGGATACATAGTCAAGATCTTTTTGTAGGGTAGCAGTATTGTCTGTGGTATTGAACAGCTTTACATCATCAGTGAGAGAACACAGTTGCTCTTAATATGATCACAGAGGTCATTTATATAGAGTATGAAGAGAGTTGGTCCTAGAACACTGCCTTGGGGGACACCACTATTGACAGGTACAGAATTTGATAGGACGCTCCCAATTTTGACCATTTGTTGTCTGATTGACAGGAATGCTTCTATCCAGTTATGCAGTTGTCCAGAGATACCTTAAGATTTTAATTTTAGGAGTAGTTTGTCATGTACCACTGAATCAAAGGCTTTACAGAAATCTGTGTACATTGCATCTATTGTTTTGCCCTGATCGAGTTGTGTAGTCCATATGTTTTTGCAGTGTAAGAGTTGCAGATTACAGGATAGTTTTTTTCTGAAACCAAATTTTTTATTAGAGAGTAGACTGTTTGTCTCTAAGTGGAGGATAATGTATTGGTTAATAATTGATTCCATGACTTTACAGGTTGGTCTGTAATTTTCAACTAGGCTGGGGTTTCCCTTTTTGAACATGGGAATGACCATGGCTTGTGATCATAGTTTTGGCAAGGAGCTGGTCCTTAAAGATTTTTTAAAGATTATGCTTAGAGGTTCTACTATGGCAGTGGATAGCTTTTTTAAGAAGTAGGCACATATTCCATCCGGTCCAATAGATAGAGATGGTTTTAGATTGTGTAGTACTTTTTCAACATTTTCTACTGTAAAATCGATATTTATTATATCATTGTAGTTTTCCATGATTCAGCTAGGAAATACTGGGCATGATCCATTGCTGTTTACAAATACTGAGCCAAAGAATGTGTTAAAGAGGTTGCCTTTAATGGTGTCCTTGTTGCAGTCTTTACCATTAAGTCCTATCAGGGGTGGTATGGACCTTGAGTCTTTTAGTTTGTTGTTTACAAAATTGTAAAAAGTGTGGGTGGAATTGGTGCCTAGAAGGTTTTCCTCTTGTATAATGTGATAATGAGGATCTTTATTTTTTCCAACCTGCATTCTCTGCATTGATCTTTGATCTTTCAAATACAACCTAGAAATTGAAGCATTGTCTGAGGCCTTCCCCTGATCACTTTTATGGATGCTGTTATCATTTATTCTACTAAGTCATGTTCTCTCAAAGCATCTATATAAATTTTCTTTGATTCTCAGAATGTATCTTCTCTTGCACACCAATTTACACTTGATTTCTTTCCCCTACCACATACATTTCTTGAATAATCTGAGTAATCTGAGATCTCAGTAATTTATAAAGATTGATTCAATTAAGGTTTGCTCCAGTAAATGATTATTTCCTAGAGTGCTTTAGGAAAATGATACTAATTGTTAGATAAGATATCTAAGAAACCAAAGACACAGGAAAAACTAGGCACTATAAATAAACTAGGCACTATAAAAAAATGAATGATAAACACCCCTCAAAAAAAAGATTAAGAGGATAGGACTGAAGATTATGAAACCCAAAAGGATATTTGAAACATGGCTCAATGCATCTCTCCCCGACTCCATTACCACAGTAAGAGACTATCATGTTTACCGATCAGATCGTGAAAATCGTCGAGGAGGTGGTGTTGCTATCTTCTATAAAAAATCCTTACATCTAAAAAATATCCAAGTTACCCAGGAGCTTGCTCTTCCTGAGACCATCATCTGTGAACTATCCTTAAATATCACAATTCGATTCTTACTATGTTACAGAGCACCTGATTATGACATCGAACATGTAAACAAGCTAAATACATTACTAACATGGGCTGCATCCTGCCCATACCCTTTTATCTTTCTTGGTGATTTCAATCTACCTCATATTGACTGGACCCTAAATGATTGTACAACTGAAATCATATACACAACCTTCTACAATGCTATTACAAATCTGGGACTGGAACAACTAGTAACCAACAACACTAGACTAAACAACTGCCTCGATCTCATCTTCTGCAATAGTTTGAATTTAATTTACGGAATACAAACTAAAGAACCCTTTTCCAGTAGTGACCACAATATGATTGACTTTTGTCTCAACATACGTCCACACAAAAATCACCACAATGATGTAATCCCCAATTGTAACTTCAAAAAAGGCAATTATGATCTTATACACAACGATCTCTCATCCCTTGATTGGCAATCTCTATTCACTGGATGCAATACTGTTGAAGACCATTACAACATATTTTTACTTGAAGTCAAAAGAGTCATCAAACTATATGTTCCAACAACAACTCCCAAAACAAAACAAAAAAGCAGATTACCCATATCAATAAGGAAACTTCAATCCAAAAAGAGATCACTCTGGCGGAAAAACAAATCTGGTCATGTTGCCAATTTCAAAAACTGATACAAAAATTTATGCCACCAGATAAAGACCGAATGCACCAACTATCACATTAAACAAGAGGAAAACCTTCTAAGCACCAATTCCACCCATGCTTTTTACAATTTTGTAAACAACAAACTAAAAGACTCAAAGTCCATCCCTCCCTTGATAGGACCTGATGGTAAAGACTGCAACGACGACACCATTAAAGCCAACATCTTTAACACATTCTTCGGCTCAGTATTTGTAAACAGCAATGGATCATGCCCAGTATTTCCTAGCCGTACCACAGATAACAACAATGATCTAATACATATCGATTTCACAGAAGACAATGTTGAAAAAGCACTACGCAACCTAAAACCATCTCTATCTATTGGACCGGATGGAATATGTGCCTACTTCTTAACAAAGCTATCCACTGCCATAGCCAAACCTCTAAGCATAATCTTTGAAAAATCTTTCAGGACCAGCTCCTTGCCTAACCTATGGTCACAAGCCACAGTCATCCCCATCTTCAAAAAGGGAGACCCAAGCCTAGTTGAAAATTACAGGCCAATCTCCTTATGCTGCGTCACCTGTAAAGTCATGGAATCAATTATTAACCAATCCATCATCCTCCACTTAGAGACAAATAACCTACTCTCCAATAAACAATTTGGTTTCAGAAAAAAACTATCCTGTAATCTGCAACTCTTACACTGCAAAAAGATATGGACGACACAACTCGACCAGGGCAAAGCAATAGACGCAATCTACATAGACTTCTGTAAAGCCTTTGATTCAGTGGTACACGACAAACTACTCCTAAAAATAAAATCCTATGGTATCTCTGGACAACTGAATAACTGGATAGAAGCATTCCTGTCAAACAGACAACAAATGGTCAAAATCGGGAGCGTACTATCAAATCCAGTACCTGTCAATAGTGGTGTTCCCCAAGGCAGTGTTCTAGGACCAACTCTCTTCATACTCTACATAAACGACCTCTGTGATCATATTAAGAGCAATTGCGTTCTCTTCGCTGATGATGTAAAGCTGTTCAATACCACAGACAATACTGCTACCCTACAAAAAGATCTTGACTATGTATCAGAGTGGTCAAACAAATGGCAACTTCAAATCTCAACAAATAAATGCTCTGTCTTACATATTGGCAAAAAAATCAGAAAATAAAATACAAGCTGAATAGTCAAGATCTTGTTGATGACCCAAGCTCTGTAAAGGACCTTGGAATACTCACCTCTAATGATCTAAGTGCTAGAGCCCACTGCAACTACATAGCCAAAAAGGCATTAAGAGTTGTTAACCTAATCCTACGTAGCTTTTCTCTGGTAATATCACACTACTAACCAGAGCATACAAAACATTTGCTAGACCAATACTCGAATACAGTTCATCAGTCTGGAACCCACATTACGTATCTGATATTAGCATAATTGAGAAAGTCCAGAAATATTTCACAAGAAGAGTTCTCCACTCCTCTACTCGTTGTAGAATACCTTATGCCACCAGACTTGAAATTCTAGAACTAGAAAACCTTGAATTACGCCGTCTTCGGTCTGACTTAAGCATGGTATATAAAATCATACATTGCAATGTCCTACCTGTCAATGAATACTTCAGCTTCAACCATAACAACACAAGAGCACACAATAGATACAAACTCAAAGTAAACCGCACCAAACTTGATTGCAGGAAATACGACTTCAGCAATAGAGTGGTCAATGTCTGGAATACTCTACCCGACTCTGTAGTTTCTTCCCCAAACCCCAAAAACTTTAACCTTAGACTGTCTACTATTGACCTCACCCCTTTCCTAAGAGGCCTGTAGGGGGCGTGCATAAGCGCACCAACGTGCCTACCATCCCTGTCCTATTGTTTCTCTTATTCTTTTATTTTTCTTATATGTACCCATTTCATGTATTCACAACTATGTATACATTTATACTTATTATCTTGTAAACAATTGGCAAATCAAATAAATAAATAAATAAATAAATAAATAAATAAATATTATAGTTTAGGTCTAACTGGGTACAAGTGTTTCATCAATATGCCAGTTTGAATCACAACTATAAGTAGGTTGTGGGAAAATGTACTTTTATAAAAACATAGAAAACTATGGGTGAAAAAGACCTAGTAATACATCAAGTTTATCCTTTAAGTTTATTTCTTTTTTCTTCACATATTCTTTTTTCTTGACATATTGATATTCTGAAATAATAATAGCTACCAAATGGCCAATCAAGTAATATTCCTGGAATCTCTGCAGCATCAGTTTTGTGGCCTGTCCTACTTGAAAACATTGATACATCATTTGGAAGTCAACACATTTGATTATAATATTTCTTTCCATTGTTTAAGGTTAAAACTCACAATATGTAAGAATATAATGTATAATGGGCAAAGAACACTCCCTCTCAGAGTCTGGGGAGGTGAGAAGAAAATTGATTATTGGCTGGATGGAGCCTGCTGACTGGGGAATACTGGGAGTTGAAGGCCACGCATCATAATTGCTGAAGTTGAGAAACACTGGGCTCAAAATTTTCAGAGTTGACTCCTTCATGTGAAGCCATAGTAAGCTAACCAATCTCAATCTTATTTCTTGGCCAACCTGCTTCACAAAGTAAGGCATCAAAAAAAAAATTATGAAAATGATAATGGCTAATTTATTTATACCTAAAATGGAAACTATTTGTAACTGGAGACCCCATGTCTGCCCCACCCATCCATATATTCTTAAATACTTCAGAGATAATGTTGTGGTTCTTTTGGGTCATAAGAATGAGTACAAGATATTTAATGGATAATGTCAAAGGACTATTCACTCCATCATATTATTTCCTCAATGGAGCAAAGGGATGCCTACAGGAAGCTTAAACATAGATATGATCATGCCCTTAAGAACCAACTTATTTCTTGTCCTGGAAATATGAGACCAACTTATGCCCAGTAGCCACTGATAAACTTATCTTCAGTGGTCTGCAATGATTTCTAAGGTGCTGGACAAGATCATATGGAAGCAAATTATTTAGCTGGATATGTTATTTAGCAGTACTCTGTTCCTTGGGCAGAATTCTCCTTAACAGACCTTCTTATTTCAGTTTAATCAGTGGAACGATTTCTTCCAGAAGTCACTGGTGCTTCATCACTGAAGGTCTTTAGGAATCACCATTTGTCCAGAATGATATAGTCTCCTACTTGAATACAGAGTGTACTAGAAGATCAATTCTTCCTTCTCTGCTTTTTTTTTTCTGTTATACCATAACAAGATAGAAAAAACATGTTTTCTTCATCATTTCTGATGCCACCTGATTCCCTGGAGATTACAGTATTGAGAAGCACAGCATATTTTCTACAAAATTATTCTTCTAGTTGACACTGACTTGAAGTCATACATGTAGACAGAGATATCCCCAGGGGTGCTGGGTGGGCATGGCCATGGTGGGCATGGCTTAGTTGGCCTCCTGCACCACCCTGGGAGTGAAAATGGGCTGTGGGAGGGTTCAACTTCCCCAGGCTGAAGAGGCTTTCTTCAAGCCCAGGGAAGGCAAAAATGGCCTCCCTGAGCTTTGGGGTAATGAAATATCATTACTCTCAAGGCAGAAAAAATATTTTTCCACTCTTATTGCATAAAGGTATATAACATCCATCCATCCATCCATAGATTCAGCAGACCAATGCATATGCATTTAGTGGTAGGATCCAGAATCGTAAAGACCATGGCATAATAAACAGCTGGATGATGACAATCAAAGTAGGAGTAGGAGATCTTAAATTAAAGGACAATCATTGTGACTGTTGCATGAGAGGGTCCTTCTTGTCCCTGAGAATTCTTGTGTGTTTGTTGCTGCTGCCACCAACTGATTGTATGATATCTCCTGCAGTGTGTGCCATTCCTGAGTACCTAAAAGTGCAATACCAATATTTTCAGCCAGGTGATGTGATAATTGGTGGGATAATTTCACAGCTTTTCTCACTTTCTGAAGGAACAGACTTCAGCTCACACCCTACACTCAAGTGTGATTTTGAACCTCTGTAAGAAAAACCTCACTGATTTCTGGAATACTTGGATATTTTCATTGATATGCTTTCAGCAACTTGACATAGATTCTAAAAATCAGATAATTTTACTCCTTCATCCATTCATTATGGTCTTCTGGCAATGGAATATAGGAGATTTTGAAATGATGGTCAGACCCAAAATACACAAGTGGCAGCCATGTTAGTTTTCATCCCAGCAACTGTTATCTTATTGCTCTTGGTTTTAACCCAACTATTTGGCTTAAACTTAAAGCTCCAACACTCAGCAAGCAGTTGGATATTATGATCTAAACTTCTCTTCTAGCTATGTGATTCTATGATATTCATTATATCTCCTGGTATGCTCTGAGTTTATTCTGATCTTTAACATTTTGTAGTAAGTAAGATATGCTAGATTTGATTGTGTGAAGTGGGAAAACCTGCTTTTGCTTAAATCCTTGTATACAGAGGCTTCCTACTCAAAAATGATTTGAAGGAAATATCTTCATATTTCTTTGACTTGTGAGAGGCCAGAAGCAAGTGATGGTTTAGTATGTTGGGTTACATGTAATTTGGTCTGGTCTAGAAGAAAAACAATCCATCATTGAATAGTTTCACTGCATAAGTTAATGAAGCAACATTTAGTATAATATCTTTTGCAATGTAAAACATTGCATTTGTTTCTAAGCACACATTAGGTTAGTTGAAATATTGGAGAAGGGCAGCTCCGTTACAGGCAAACAAGCTAGTTAAAAGTAACTTCATTCCAAGTATCACATTTCCCATTCTATTTTATTTATTTATTTATTTGGTTTGTCAATTGCTTACAAGATAATAGGCATAAGTAAAAACATAGTTATGAATACATGGATACATATAAGAAAAATAAAAAATAAAAGAAACAATAGGACAGGGACTGTAGGCACTTTGGTGTGTTTATGCACGCCCCCTATTCTCCAATGTTCTCTACTAGTAAATATAGGGTACCACTTGCAGGATTAGTATGCAAATGCTCACAACACTGAACTTCAGGGCTTACTCAAGATGTGTCTTTTACTTTAGTGTAATGCTGAAAAAAATATCAGCACACCCTAGCCTTGATGTTTGCTGTGAATGAAATCAATGGAAACAGCATGATCTTACCCAATAGGACACTGGGATTTCATATCTATGATAGCCACTTTGATGCCCAGCTAACTTATCAGAACACGCTGAACCTGCTTTTTAATCAGAAGCAAACTATTCTGAACTACAAGTGCAGCAAGAAGACACCAGCAGCTGTCATTGGGGTATCCTCTCTTCATCTTCTCTTCATATAGCTACTATCTTAGGGATTTACAAGATTCCTCAGGTAAAGTGGATTACACATGTATTGTTTAGGAATTTATTGTCTATTACAGTGTGTCTCAAACTTGACAATATTAAGATGGATGGATTCCCAATTGACGTGCTTAAAAAAGTTATTAAGAAATTTATTATCCACACTTATTAAGAAAATATTTGCATTTTAAAAGAAACTTATTATCTACATCTTATTGTTAAGATTTTTTCTATAATGATGTATGAAAAGAAGTTTGATCTGAGCAGAAATAATATGACTTCTAATTTTAGTGTGAGAATATGAAGTTTTAAGATCTCATTGCTAGCACCACAAAATTATGTGTAACCATTTTTTTCTCCTTGTCTTATATTAAAGTAATACTATTTCTTTCTCCTTCGCTGGTACTGTGATATTTCAGGAAGGGAGAGAGATATTGTACTTTTTTCTTCTCATTTGCTCCATGGTAAATTTGTATATACAAGTTTTAGTGAACCATTTAGAATTAGAATTCTTTATTAGCCAAGTGTGATTGGACACACAAGGAATGTGTCTTGGTGTAAATGCTCTCAGTATACATAAAAGAAAAGTTACATTCGTTAAGAATCAAGAATCATAAGGTACAACACTTAATAATACTCATACGGTACAATAAACCATCAAATCATACTAGGAGGCAGTCAGTATAGATCATAAAGGTACAAGCAACAAAGTTACAGTCATACAGTCACAAGTGGGAGGGGATGGGTGATAAGGAGTGATGAGAAGATTAATAATAATGCAAACTTTTTAAATAGTTGGATAGTGTTGAGGGAATTATTTGTTTAGCAGAGTGATGGCATTCAAGAACAAAATGGTCTTATGTCTAGTGTTCTGAGTGCAGTGCTCTATAGCATCGTTTTGAGGGAAGGCAGTGAAACAGTTTATGTCCAGGATGTGAGGGGTCTATAAATATTTTCACAGCCCTCTTTTTGACTCATGCAGTGTACAGGTCTTCGATTGAAGGCAGGTTGGTACTAATTGTTTTTCTGCAGTCCTAATTATCTTCTGAAGTCTGCGTTTGTCCTGAATAAAAGGGGTTCCTCGTTGGAAGGACAAAAATTTGTCCTCAACCGGATTCATGTTTTATATTCTCACAATGCTCACTGGTGTTTATCTTTAATATGGTGATTATCTTCTTTCTCTTTTCTCTATTTATCCTGGCCTTAACTGTTCCCCCTATTATTTTTTCTCTTAGTTCCTTTTCTGTACTTTATTAATTATTATTGCATTAGAGAAGGAGATCAAAAGTAATCTGATACATGAATAACCACTGATGCATGAATAACAACTTTAAAAAAAACCTTTTAAACTTACAAAAAAAGATAAACATGATAAAAGGAATATTTCATATTAAGTGATATGTTCGGTGATAGCATTTAGTTGGCACTGTCTGAACTTAGGCTGTAACCAGGGAAATAAAAGGAATAATAATGAATCAAAAATAAATAGTGAAAAATTAGAGCAAGGAAAGGGACATTTGTACTCCCTGTGTTGTTAACTAGAGATGGGAAATGGATGACAAAAGAAATAATATGTCTAAATGCACATAAAAGAAGTCATGATGATATGGAATCACTTATGCAGAACAAATGGTGTATTTTATTATTTATTGATTCATTTATTTATTTGGTTTGGTTTAAGACATGTTAAGGTGGGGGAAAATTATTATGCTACATTGAGTCTGTTTGTGATTGGAGCAGCCTGTGGGTAGTGGAAACTAATTAAATATGGTTCTTGTTTTTTAAGAAAGTAAGAACTACTGTGTTCTTCTCCATACCTTGCTATGGAAGTGAGAATTGGGTATCTCAGGAGAAACGTAAAATTAGTTGAATGCAGTGAAAATTGAATACTTCAGAAGTATGTGCTTAATAACATGAGATATAAGGTCAAGAATGGATAGGTGAGAAATGAATTGGAAAAAACACAAAAGTGAATAGAAAATAGTGCAAGCTGATGAGTTTCTATTGTACATAGAAGGCATGAGAACAATAGGTTGTAAATAAAGGAAGCAAGATTTGAATCAATCATGAATTATATTGACTGAGCTTCAGCATGGGTGGATTGCAAGACTTTTTATAACACTACAGCTTTCTGAAGTTAAAATGGTGAGGATAAGAGGATTTAAGGTTACAATGTGAGGGGGACAAAACCCTAGTATTATAGAAAAGTACTTGACCCTGTGGATATTTTTATATTTCCCTAATATGAATGTAATTGTGTTGGCCTTTAGGTCTCCTATTGTTTATATACTCCACCAGTGAACGATATAAGCCACCCGTCTTTTTTATACCACATGGTACCTAATGAAGCACATCAATATACTGGGATTATCGAGCTATTGCTGTATTTTCATTGGAAGTGGATTGGGATAATGGCCATGGATGATGATAAAGGAGAAATATTTGTGCAGACCTTGGAGAAAAGCTTTTCTGATAATGGGATCTGTATTGCCTTCTCTAAACGAATGCCCCTCCAAAGCAACATTTTAGACATGGTTCTTAATTTCGATGAAATCTTAAAAGGGATGTCCCTGTTGCTTAGTAAACCGAGCATCAATGTCTGTGTTGTAAGTGCTGATGCTCACATGATGTTAGATTTGCAGATGGTGCTCAGTTGTGCTGAATCAGATATGATGCTGCCTGTGCAGAAGGTATGGGTGATGACAGCCCATTGGGATTTTTCAGTGGAACCATTTTTAAATAATTTAAATATGCAAATCTTTCACGGCGCCCTGTCCTTTGCAAGTCACACCTCGAAGATGTCAATGTTTCAGAACTTCCTTCTCTTCCAAGACCTCCATTCTCTTACTGATCATTTTATCAGAGTCTTCTGGGAACAAGCATTTAAATGTTCATTTCCAGCTTCTGCAACAGACAAGGAGAACCATGGAGGCTGTACTGGCAATGAGAAACTAGAAAGCCTTCTACAGCCTTTTTTTGAAATGAGAATGACCAGTCAAAGCTACAGTGTTTATAATGCTGTCTATGCTGTGGCACATGCTTTGCATGCCTTTTATTCATGCAGAAGGAAATATGGAGCTGTGTTGGATAGAGATAACTCAGGGACTTCAAAATTACAGTATTTTCAGGTAATATGTCACCTAGGAGGCAGATAATTTTTGATGCATCAATGTTATTGTTAACATTAGTGTCTTCATTTATATAAGAATTCTCGTTCTATATATAATGCCTTACTGAGCATTCCTAGAGGAGGTACAAAGAAGGCAAGTATATGAGTATATGAGTAGTCCTTGACTTATGTCCACAAGCAGGACCAACATTTCTATTTCTATGCAAATCAGTTGTTTAATGAGACCTGCCCATTTTTTGTCATGGTTATTAAGTAAGTCATTTTAGTTGTTGAGCAAATTACACAATAATTGTGTGAATCCAGCTTCTCCCATTGACTTTGCTATCAAAAGCTAGATGGGAAGATCACAAATGGTGATCACAAGACCCCAGGACACTGCAACTATTGTAACTACATACCAGTTGCCAAGTGCTCAAATTTGATCACAGGACTGTAAGGATGCAGCAATAGTTATAAGTATAAGGTCTAATTGTAACTTATTTTTTCAGTGCCATTGTAACTTTTAATGATCACTGAATGAACGGTTATAAGTC
The DNA here is from genome assembly GCF_049901735.1 of Notechis scutatus. Classification (NCBI taxonomy): domain Eukaryota; kingdom Metazoa; phylum Chordata; class Lepidosauria; order Squamata; family Elapidae; genus Notechis; species Notechis scutatus. The sequence goes on along the minus strand of NC_142025.1, from coordinate 131,342,164 downwards.
TAGGACTACCTGCAAACAATGGAGATAAATACATGTAATAGCAATAGCATTTAGACTTATATACCACTTCACCCCTCTCTAAGTGGTTTACAGAGTCAGCCTATTGCCCCCAAGAATCTCAGTCCTCATTTTGCTGACCTTAGAAGGATGGAAGGCTGAGTCAATCTTGAGCCTGGTGAGATTTGAACTGCCAAATTGCAGGCAGCCGACAGTCAGCAGAAGTAGCCTGCAATACTGCTGTCAGGTGAGGCTCCATTCAAAATCCAAGAAAGAAAACCTTAGACTCCATTGTTTTAGAGAAAAGGACTTTTACTGAAAATTGATATGATAGCATCAGAGAAATACAAATCAGAGGTAATAGGTGTGAAAATCACATATAGAAAGTTATGCCAATGTTCCCACCCCCAATAGTTCAAATTGCCCATCCACTCTGAGATGTGCATAAGGTCATGTGGGGCATCTTCATGTGGTGTTTCAGACATCTGGCTCACCATGGCAGTTGATCTTGGCCTGCATAGATAAGGAGCTGTGCAGTAAGCAAGTAAGCATAGTCAAGAAAGTTTTCCCAAGTTTTACAGTCACCCTCTCAAGCCTCCAGCACTCTTCCCCCACACACCTAGCCCAATTAATCTTCCCTCCACCCCATTTCTATGGCAGCCAGAAGGACAAGCAGAAGAAGGATTCTTAAAGGCTGACAACTGCACTTTAACCATTGCGCCACCATGGCAAATAGACTCCATAATAGCAATAAAAGAATGAAAGTTTTTTCTGAGACTATCATTTTTGTAAGTTTTGAAAGAAATGAGAGATGTATTCTTGCAGATGCAGGATGCTACCAAATCCAGTATTTAGGATTTTATCCATCTTTTTGCAAAATATTCTAATTTAAGTAAATAATAAAAATTGCACAGTAAGTTAAAGCAGAAAAAATATATAACTGCGTAATAACCACTTGGAAACTGCCCAGAGATACTGGAAAGTAGACAATATATAAATTTAATTTGGTAGTAGTAGTAATAGTAGTGGTAGTAGAGTAGTAGTAGTAGTAGTAGCAGTAGTAGTAGTATTCCCTTGGCAGGTAGTAAGTCTTAACTTGGAAATACTTGGATTCCCAATAGTGACATAGGTATACCAAGATATTTCTATGCCAAAAGAAATTTTAGTCTATTTGTTTGAAATACATTATCTGCTATTTCTTAATATCCTTTTAAAACTGAGCTGAATAGAAATATCTTATTGGGGAAGGAAAGAATGGGACTAAGAATAACTGAGTGATAAAATAATTAAGTAACTGAGTACAGCAAAATTCTATTCCAAGCCAAACAATTGTCACTGTTTTCACCACTTTGGTAATAATACTTGCCAAAACTTCATTTCTTCCAGCTTTACCATTTCCCAAGTCAAGACTCCTTTAACAACTGTGCCGGAGACAAAGTGTCTTTTGACAAGAAGGGTGAATTGCTAGATGGATTTGACATTAGCAACTGGGTTACTTTCCCTAATAAATCCTTCATGAAAGTAAAAGTGGGACAAACAGATCCTCAAGCACCATCAGGCAGAAGGTTCTCCATCAATGAAAGAAAAATCACATGGCCAGCCCATTTTAACCAGGTAGGACCAAAATGAAGTTTCAAGTTTGAAAATCAAAATAGATGGCCTTCTTTTCAGCAATTAATGATTGCCAGTATTGTTATAATAAGTGTCTGGAAGACGACAAACTTGACATTTTTGATCCAGTGTGTGGAATTTTAACAAAGCTAGTTTGCAAAGGGAAGAGGACTGAAAGAAATTGATGGCTTCCATTCTCTTTTTCCTCAAGGAAATGGAAAACTTTCAAATGACAAAATGCTCAGGTGCCTGAAGGATCTACTCAGTATCTTTAATACCTCTGATTGAGGAGATCCATTTTTATTATTGAGTTTTGTCTGTCTAGCCTTTAGGCCATCCTTACCACCTAACCCATGGTAAATTTTCAAGTTATATTAGCCCCAGTCTACAGAGTGATAGTTGTTTTTTTCCTTTATATAATTAGTTTTGGGAGATTATTTTAGATTTCCTACAAGAGCAGCATGATGGCCTTGTGGTGAAGACTGCAACCTCCTACTTGAAAGGTTGAGAGTTCAATCCTAAATAGCACTAGATATCTTTCTTTCAGGGCACAAAGAAAACATATATATCTGCTGTGAACACCATGTTGCATCAGGAAGGGCAGCTGGACAGTAAACACTCATTCTTGTAGAGGAATTTAGATTCCACATAGGTCCCCATAATTGAAATGGGGTAATAATAATAATATAATAGTAATAATATAATGTATGTATTGACTTCTGATGCTACTTGATGCTCAACATTGAGCAGCTCTGACGTCAAATACAAGCAACTCAGAATGATCACAAGAGATGAATCACATATAGTAGATTATTTCAACATATTAGTGATGAAAAAAGTCTATTCCGAAAAAGAATAAGGTTCATCAATAATACATACTATTTTGGATCAGTTCTTTCTTATTTGTGTACATATCTGCACAAACACACATACACTCACACACAAAACTAATGAATATTTCTCCAAAGTTAATGACACATGTACTGATTTCTGAAAATTGAAATTGAAAAATGAAAAGATTCAAGGGACTCCCCCCTCTCTCTCCCTCCCTCCCTCTCTCTCTCTTTCTCTTCCTTTAATGAATAGACTATACCTCTTGCTCTGTGCAATGATCATTGCCCACCAAGCTCCAGAATGAAAAGGAAGGAAGAGGAGCCATTTTGTTGCTATGATTGTAATACTTGTCCATCAGGAAAATTTTCAAATGAAAGAGGTGGGAAATGTTGTATTTTATTATTATGTATGTGCAAATGTGTGTCTCCATAAAGACACACAGAGATATCATACAAAGATATCACACACATAGCAATAGCATTTAGACTTATATACTGCTTCACAGTGCTTTACAGTTCTCTCTAAGCAGTTTACAGGGTCAGCATCTTGCCTCCAACAATCTGGATCCTCATTTTATTGACCTCGGTAGGATGGAAGGCTGAGTCAACCTTGAGCCGAGTCAACCTTGAGACTGCTTGCCAAATTGCAAGCAGTCAGCAGAAGTAGACTGCAGTATGGCACTCAAACTACTGCCCCACCATGACTCTTCAGGTCATCCTCATTATTCATGAGAGTTCTATTCTAGTTGAGGTATATATATATATCTCCAAATATATCTTTTAACAAAGAGATATGATCAGATGTTAGTGTTGCTGGACTATATCTGCCAGCATGTCTGACTTGGAGGATTGAAAGCAATGAATGATGAGAATTGTTGCACATTTCAGTTTCAAAATCCATAGTTGTCCACTGAAGTTTGATGACATAGGATGTTTTCAATTAGTAAATACTTCTCAGTAAACAAGAGTATGCAAAATTTGAAATACTGCTATGAATTCTGAAATACTGTACATATTTTCACAGATATGGATGATTGCTTAGTCTGTCCAGAAGAACAGTATCCAAACAAGGAAAAAAACTTGTGCATTCCAAAGGATCTAAATTTCTTGCCTTATAATGAAACTTTGGGCATCACTTTGGCTGTTCTGGCTTTATCATTTTCTATGACCACAATGGTGGTACTTGGAATTTTCATAAAACATTGGAATACTCCCATTGTCAAAGCTAACAACCAGAACCTCACTTATCCTCTCCTTGCCTCCCTTTTCCTCTGCTTCTCCTGTTCCTTGCTATTCATTGGTCAGCCCCAATTGTCTTCTTCATCAAATTGCTTTTGGGATCATCTTCTCAGTTGCTGTCTCTTCAGTTTTGGCCAAAACCATCACAGTGGCTCTAGCTTTTATGGCTACTAAGCTAGGATCAAAAATGAGAAAAGGGGTGCGGAATAGATTTTCAAATTCTCTTATTCTTTGTTGTTCTTGCATTCAAGCAAGTATTTGCATATTGTGGCTATGCATTGGCCCTCGTTCTCAAATCTGGACATGCATTCTCTTCCAGAAGAAATTTGGACATTCATTATCTTCCAGAAGAGATTGTAGTTGAATGCAATGAAGGATCAGGCAACATGTTCTATTATATTTTAGGATATATGGGATTTCTTGCTCTCATCAGCTACATTTTGACTTTCTTTGCTCGAAAACTGCCAGACTCTTTTAATGAAGCCAAATTTATTGCTTTTAGCATGCTGGTGTTTTGAAGTGTATGGGTGACTTTTGTCCCAAGTTATCTGAGCACTAAAGGAAAATACATGGTAGCTGGGGAGATCTTCTCCATCTTGGCTTCCAATATAGGAATATTGGGATCTATCTTTCCCCCTAAATGCTACATAATTTTACTGAGACCAGAACTCAACACAAAGGAGCACCTAAAAATGAAAAATTAACAATTACTAACAATTACTATCCATTGATTTGAAGAAGTTAGTACTGGCTTTGAGAAGAAAGTTGGAGAGATAAAATGTTGCTCAGTTGTGAGAAGAAAGAAAGTGTATGAAAAGAATATAGCTCCAACTTGATCACACTGCTCTTAAAATGGGGAAAGCGGATCTTTTGGAGTAGTTATCAAATGTCTGTAAATATAACATATAACAATAAAGTAATATTCTTGTAATCCCTGCAGCATCAGTTTTGCGGCCTGGACTACTTGAAAATATTGATATGTCACTTGGTAGTAAACATATTTGATTATAATATTACTTTTTCAGCTCTTAAAGCAATGCATCTTGTGAGCTGAACAAGGGCAAGATATTGTATTTATCTCACTGTACATAATTGTACTGAGAATCCTTGCACCACCAGATTTGTGACCTATCCTACTTGAAAAGGTTGATGCAATTACATAAAGTTTCAGTTATATAAAAGGCATACTACTAGGATACTATTAGATACCAATAAACAGTACCTAGAGCATGTTACTCCTGGTGGAACTGGCAGAGACAATTGGAGAAAGTTGGTCCCACAAATATTCTGCTCTTATATAATGTAGTACTTTGTAGATTGCATGAGTTACATCAGCAAGCTATTAACATTTATCAATAAATACATTAAGCAGCCAGAGGCATGTTACTATTTACTACATTTTGAACTGTTCTCAGAATGTCCAATAAATTCTAAGATATGTTTTACTTTTGTCATATCAATATACCTTGGTGCATTCAGCAGCCAAGTTTCAATGTCATATTCAAGCACAACATATACTAACATGATTTAGTTATCATGCAATTTCTCTAAATCAAATATTGCACTATTTTGTTGGATTGATGTTTCTAGAAATTATTCTTAGTTTAATTATTTAATAAAATATAACAGTTGCTACAAAATCAATCATATCATTTACTCACATTTGCAGCAAATATATTTTTACATATTTACAAGGTTTTCATGTATGGAAGAGGAAAATATGTGGAAAACATTTAAAGTATAAAACATAAAATGTAGAGGAAGGAAAGCAAATTCTTGGTTTCAAATCTCTGCAGGAATTTGGAAACGTGTCTTTTATCAGATATACTTTCCACCACAAAAGGCAAGATACTGTATTTATCTCAAGCATAGCATATTTCCTGCAAAATTATCCTTCTCATTGACACTAAGTTGAACACACACACAAACAAATTGTGTGTGTGTGTGTGTGTGTGTGTATTCCTAATAAATCCACTCTAAAAAAATCTAATAAAAAATAGATGAAACAAAAATTTATTAGATTATATCCCTAATAAATCTATTCCCAGTAAATCAAATCTAACAATTAGATCTAGGGATAATTTATGACATGTATATTCCTAAAAATATTTCCAATAATTATAATTAATACATTTAATATATACCTATTTATTATATTCCTAAAAAATATAATCTGTAGCTCTCCTCTTATTCAGCAGCTCCAGTACTTTATAATCTACAAAAGAATCATCATAAGGCTCAAACCAACAATGGAGACAGAGGAGGAAGAGAAGGAGGAGGGGTAAATGTGACTGCATACCTTATGATTATCTAAGATTGTAATTATGAAATCATCATTACTCTAAGGCAGAAAAAAAAATTCCATTCTAATCGCATATTGGTATATAACTCCTGAACTGATGAAAGGGAAAGTTGGCGTATGTATGTATGAATGTATGTATGTATGTATGTATGTATGTATGTATGTATGTATGTATCCATCCATCCATCCATCCATCCATCCATCCATCCATCCATCCATCCATCTATAGATTCAGCAGACCAATGCATATTCACTTAGTGGTAGGATCCAGAATCGTAAAGACCATGGCATACTAAACAGCTGCATGATGACAATTAAAATAGGAGTAAGAGATCTTAAATTAAGGGACAATCATTGTGCCTGTTGCATGAGAGAGTCCTTCATGTCCCTGACACTTCTTGTGTGTTTGCTGCTGCTTCCACCAACTCATTGTGTGATATCTCCTGCAGTGTGTGCCATTCCTGAGTCTCTGAAAGTGCAATACCAATATTTTCAGCCAGGTGATGTGATAATTGGTGGGATCATTTCACAGCTTTTCTCCGTTTCTGAAGGGATAGACTTCAGCTCACACCCTACACCCAAGTGTGATGTTGAACCTGTGTAAGAAAATCCTCACTGATTTCTGTAATACTTGGCTATTTTATGGCAGTGCCATTGATATGCTTTCAGCAACTTGACGTAGATTCTAGAAATCAGATAATTTTTATTCCTTCATCCATTTATTCTGACCTTCTGGTAATAGAAAATAGAGATTTTGAAATGGTGTTCAGACCCAAAACACTCATGTGGCAGCCATGTTAGTTTTCATCCCAGCAACTGTTATCTTATTGCTCCTGGTTTTAACCCAACTATTTGGCTTAAACTTAAAGCTCCAGCACTCAGCAAGTAGTTTGGATATTTTGATCTAAACTTCTCTTCTAGCTCTGTGATTCTATGATATTTGCCACATCTCCTGGTATGCTCTGAGTACATTCTTTAACATTTGATAGGATCAAATCAGTCAGTAAGACATGTTAGATTTGATTGTGTGAAGTGGGAAAACCTGCCTTAGTTTTGGATCAATCTTTTTTTGCTTAAATCCTTGGTATTATATACATAGCACTATTTGTATCCAGAGATGTTCTACTCAAAAATCATTGGAGTGAAATATCTTCATATTTCTCTGACCTTATGAGAGGCGAGAAGCAAGTGATGGTTTAGCATGTTGGGTTACATGTAATTTGGTCTGGTCTAGAAGAAAAACTATCCATCATTGAATAGTTTCACTGCATAAGTTAATGAAGGAACATTTAACATTTTTTCAATAAAAACATGCATTTGTTTCTAAGCACACATTAGGATGGTTGAAATATTGGAGAAAAGCAGCTCCATTACAAGCAAACAAACTAGTCTTCTAGTTAAAGGTAATTTCATTCCAAGTGTCAGGTTTCTCATTTTCCAATGTTCTCCAATAATAAATATAGGGTACCTATTGCAGGAGTAGCATTGAAAATGACAACACTGAACATCAGGGCTTACCCAAGTTGTGTCTTTTACTTTAGTATAATGCTGAAAAAATATCAGCACACCCTAGCCTTGGTGTTTGCGGTGAATGAAATAAATGGAAACAGCATGATCTTACCCAATAGGACGCTGGGATTTCATATCTATGATAGCCACTTTGATGCCCAGCTAACTTACCAGAACACGCTGAACCTACTTTTTAATCAGAAGCCAACTATTCTGAACTACAAGTGCAGCAAGAAGATACCAGCAGCTGTCATTGGGGGTACTGACTCAGAAACCTCTGTTCACATAGCTACTATCTTAGGGATTTACAAGATTCCTCAGGTAAGGTGGATTACACATGTATTGTTTAGGAATTTATTATCTATTACAGTATTTCTCAATCTTGACAATATTAAGATTGGTGGACTTCAACTCCCAATGATGTACTTAAAAGGTTATTAAAAATTTTATTATCCACACTTATTAAGAAAGTATTTGCATTTGTTAAGAAACTTATTATGTACAGAATATTGTTTAGATTTTCTCTATAGTGATGTACCAAAAGCAGGTTGATCTGAGCAGAAATAAGCTTCTTCTAAGTTTAGTGTGAGAATACAAAGACTTTTTAGATCTCATTGCCAGCACCACAAAATCATTTTCCTCCTTAATGTGATGCAATTTCCTTCTCCTTTGCTGGTAATGTGATATTTCAGGAAGGGAGAGATGTTGCATTTTTTCCCCTCTCATTTTGCTCTGCGGTAAATTTGTTTATAAAAGTGTTAGTGAAATTTAAAACTTGATTTAATTATACAAGTTATGAATGAATAGTATGCATAAAAGGGCTTTCTTGTTGGAAGGACATTCTCACAATGCTCACTGGTGTTTATCTTTAATACGTGATTATCTTCTTTCCGTTTTCATTCTTTACCCTGGTCTTATCTATTCCCTCTATATTTCTTTCTCTTAGTTCCTTTTGCACTCTTTATTCCTTATCATTGCATTAGAGAAGGAGATCCAAAGTAATCTGATACATGAATAACCACTGACATTTTAAAAACTCTTTTAAACTTATATAAAAGATAAACATGATAAAAGGAATGTTTCATATTAATTGTTAATTTAGGTGCAGTGGTGGGATTCATATAATTTAATACCAGAGGTGCTATTCCACTGATTCAGCCCAGTTCTGGCATACTGGTAGTGCTGAAGATCAGCAGAGACCAAACTGGTTCCCTGTGACAAGGTGCTATTGGGCCCATCCACCCAACTGGGTTCCCATACTGATCTTTATTCCCTGCTTTTGAAGTGCAGCTGCTTTGCGCAGCATAGCAGAATGCTGCATGTCAGCTGCTGAAGCTACAGGGAGAGTGCAAAATTGCAGGAAGTGAGTACAAAAGCCTCTGTATGTGTGCAAAGGCTGATGGCGGGAAAGAGAGATCTTCGAAACCTGCAATGCTTGGCTGAACAGGGTGACATGGCGAGGCTTGTCTGCCTTTCAGGCACAGTTCTCAGCTTCTGCAGGGCTTCCATGGGTCTGCAGCCCACTAACCCTCCCTTCTGCCACCAGCCCTGCATCCAGTCTGCAACAGGGGGATACACTGCTACTGGGGGTAGGCAAGTGGGGGGGAAAGCAGCCCTCGTGGGAGAATGCCATGCTGGGACCAGGTCATCTACCTGCCTACCAGGAGTGCCGCTGCCAGGCATTGGCCCCATTGGGATCTGAAGGACAGGACACTCAGGCTGGCAGAGGTGTGTGAAAACTCTGGAGCCCCTTAAGGCCTATGGGATGGATCAGGTCATCCAAGACTTCCTGGAAAGGGCTTTGTCATAGAGGGCTGTGTTCCGGGACCAGGTGCTTTCTCTTAAGCCTTTCATCTGGAGGCACTGCAGAAGCTGAGAGCCTGGCCCAAAAGATGGACGAGCTTCATCATGTTCCCCCCAGGCACCCCTTCAGCCAAGCACAGAAAGCCAAGAGTTAGTCTCCTTCCTCTGCCATTGGCCTCACCCTCTCACCCAGGCAGCCAGTAGGCCAGGCAAGGTGTAGCTGGGAGGGGATGGTTGAGTGGCTGGGCATGGCGATCAGTAGTGGGATTCAGCAGTTCACCGAACTGCAAAAAAAATAGCTACTGGTTCAACTGAACTGGTGTGAACCAGCTGAATCCCACCTCTGGTTAGGTGGTAGCATTTAGTTGGCACTGACTTCTCTTAGATTGTAAACAGGGAAATAAAAGGAATAATAATGAATCAAAAATAAATAATGAAAAATTAGGACACATAGAGGAACATTTCATGCATTATTCATACTTCATGAATTATTAACTAGAGATGGGAAATGGATGACAAAAGAAATAATATGTCTAAATGCACATAAAAGAAGTCATGATGATATGGAATTTGTTATGCAGAACAAATAGTGTGTTTTATTATTTATTTATTTTGGTTTGGTTTAGCTCGTGTTAAGGATGGAGAAAACTAAATATTACATAGAGTCAGTTTGTGATTGGAGCAGCCTTTGGGTATGCTGTACACTAATTAAATGTTGTTTTAAAAAAGAAAGTGAAAACTACTGTGTTTTTGTGCTTGACCCTTTTTATATTTCCCTATTATATAATGTAATTATGTTGGCCTTTAGGTCTCCTATTGTTTATATTCTCCACCAGTGAATGATATAAGCCATCCATCTTTCTTATACCGTATGGTACCTAATGAAGCACATCAGTACACAGGAATAGTCAACCTATTGCTGCATTTTCAATGGAAGTGGATTGGGATCATGGCTATGGATGATGATAAAGGAGAAATATTTGTGCAGACCTTGGAGAAAAGCTTTTCTGATAATGGAATCTGCACTGCCTTCTCTAAACGAATGCCCCTCCAAAGCAATATTTTAGACATGGTTGTTAATTTCAGTGATATGTTTAGGGAAATGGCCCTGTTGCTGAGTAAAGCAAATGTCAATGTCTGTGTTATCAGTGCTGATGCTCACATGATGTTAGATTTGCAGATGGTGCTCAGTTGTGCTGAATCAGATATGATGCTGCCTGTGCAGAAGGTATGGGTGATGACAGCCCATTGGGATTTTTCAGTGGAGCCCTTTTTAAATAGTTTTAATATGCAGATCTTCCACGGTGCCCTGTCCTTTGCAAGTCACACCTCAGAGATGTCAACATTTCAGAATTTCCTTCTCTTCCAGGACCCCCATTCTCTTACCAATCATTTTATCAGAGTCTTCTGGGAACAAGCATTTAAATGTTCATTTCCAGCTTCTGCAACAGACAAGGAGAACCTTGGAAGCTGTACTGGCAATGAGAGACTAGAAAGCCTTCCGCAGTCTTTTTTTGAAATGAGAATGACCAGTCAAAGCTACAGTGTTTACAATGCTGTCTATGCTGTGGTGCATGCTTTGCATGCCTTTTATTCATGCAGAAGGAAATACAGAGCAGTGCTGGTTAGAGATCACCCAAGAACTTCAAAATTACAGTATTTTCAGGTAATATCTCACCTGGGAGGCAGATTATTTTTGATGCATCAATGATGTTGATAATATTAGTGTCTTCATTTATATAAGGATTCTCATTCTGAATATAATGCATTACTGAGCATTCCCAGAGGAGATACAAAGAAGGCAAGACAGTGACTTTATGACCACAAGCGGGACCAACATTTCCATTTCTATGCAAGTCAGTTGTTAAGTGAAACCTGTCCATTTTTTTGTCATGATTGGTAAGTAAGTTGTTATAGTTGTTGAGTGAATTATATGATCATTAAGTGAATCCAGCTTCTCCCATTGACTTTGCTGTGAAAAACTGGATGGGAAGATTACAAATGGTGAACAAAAGACTCCAGGACACAGCAACTATTGTAACTACATACCAGTTGCCAAGTGCTCAAATTTGATCACATGACTGTAAAGATGCATCAGTAGTTATAAGAACAAGGTGTGGTTGTAAGTTATTCTTTCAGGGCCATTATAACTTTTAATGATCACTAAATGAATGGTTGTAAGTCTAGGACGACCTGCAAACAATGGAGATAAATACATGTAAATAACAATAGCATTTAGACTTATACACCACTTCACAGTGCTTTAGAGCCATCTCTAAGTGGTTTACAGAGTCAGCCTATTACCCCCAACAATCTTGGTCCTCATTTTGCTGACCTTGGAAGGATGGAAGGCTGAGTCAACCTTGTGCCAGGTGAGATTTGAACTGCCAAATTGCAGGCAGCCAGCAGTCAGCAGAGGTAGACTGCAGTACTGCACTCTAACCACTGTGCCACCATGGCAAATAGACTCCATAATGGCAATAAAAGGACGAAAGTTTTTCTGAGACTATCATTTTTGTATGTTTTGAAAGAAATGAGAGATGTATTCTTGCAGATGAAGGATGCTACCAAATCCAGAATTTAGGATTTTATCCATCCTTTTGCAAAATATTCTAATTTAAGTAAATAATAAAAATTGCACAATAAGTTGTAGCAGAAAAAAATACATAACTGCTAAATAAAGACTTATAAACTGCCCAGAAGGTAGACAACATATCAATTTAATTTAGTAGAAGTGCCATATTTCCCCGGAAATAAGACCTGGTCGTGTGTGTGTGTGTGTGTGTGTGTGTGTGTGTGTGTGTGTGTGTGTGTGGTATTTAGGTTTCTTCAGGTATTTTCCCACGTCTTAATATTTGTGCTTTTATTATAGCGATGTTTCAGCAGTCTTTGTCCATTTTGAAGGCAGTCTTGATGTGATGCCTGCGTAGTATCTTGCTGATTTTGTCTGTTGTTCCTCTTATGTAGGGCAGGTGTTTGGTTCTGGTAATTAGTGTTTTGGCTACGGATTTTATTTATGCTGGATGGTGGTGGGATTGAGCATTTAGGTAGTGGTTGGTTTGTATTTTCTTCTAGTATATGGTGTGTCCTAGTGTGCCATCTGTTTTTTTGTAGATTAGTACATCTAGGAATGGTAGTTGTTTGTTTCCGTTTCCATGGTGAATTTGATTTTGGGGTGTGTATTGTTTAGTTGTGTTAGGAAATTGTTTAGGTTTTCTTCTCCATGGGGCCAAATCACAAATGTATCATCGATGTATCTTAGCCATAGTTTGGGTTTGTGGGTGGCATTTGCCAGGGCTCTAGATTCAAATTCTTCCATGAACAGATTTGCAATAACGGGTGACCCTGGTGATCCCATGGGGGCTCCTTTGATCTGCTTGTATCTTTGTCCTTTGTATATGAAATATGTGTTGGTTAAGCAGTGTTCCATAAGGTGCTTGGGTGGTTTGGATTTGTTTTTGATGATTTGTAGGATTTCTTTCACTGGGACTTGGGTGAATAGTGAAACCACATCGAAACTTATTCATATATGTATTGCCACAAAAAAATCACCAGATCTTCCATTGACTCACCTCACTTGCATGTGTTGCTCATGGCCTCCTTTTCACTATCAGAGGCCTTCAGGAACTTCCTTTGAGGCCAGCAAGGGTTTCCTGAAGGCCTCTGTAGCTGATAACAGAGCTCCAAAGCTCTGCCTTTGCCTTCAGCAAAATCTTGCTGGCCTTGTCAGGTGCAGAAGAAGTGGCCTGGCAAGGCTAGAAAGGAATTGACCTTTGTGATCACCTTATTAGCAACTGCGTCCTCTTCGCTGAAGATGTTAAACTATTCAACACCACAGTCAATGCCACCATCCTTCACAAAGACCTTGATTATGTGTCTGAATGGTCTAACAGTTGGCAACTCCAAATCTTGACCAAAAAATGCTCTGTCCTACACACTGGCAATATAAATATATAAGTATGGTATTCAGCTTTGTTCGGGTATTTTCCCACATCATTATAGTTGTGCTTTTAAAGTTGTAGCAACGTTTCAGCAGAATTTCATCTGCCATCATCAAGCTTCTGTATAGTGTTTGTCTGTGAGTCAGACTTTCACAGACGTTTCTGTTTTAAATTCACAATGAAGGCATACCTCTCAGATCAATAGTCAGCTCCAGAGGAGCACCACTACAAAACCTAGCCAAATACCTAGCAAAGCAGCTACAGCCCCATGCTGAAGAAGCAGCTTCACATGCACAAAACTCATTCCACCTCTTGGAAATGATCAAAGATCTACACTTGGAACAAAAAGATCTGCTTGTAAGTTCCGACGTGGTTTCACTATTCACTCAAGTCCCGATAAAAGAAACCCTAGAAATCATCAAAAATAAATACCAACCAGCTAAACACCTCATGGAACTAACAGAACAGGGCTAAACCAACACATATTTCATATACAAAAGACAAAGATACAAGCAAATTGAAAGAGCCCCATGGGATCACCACTGTCACCCGTCATTGCAAACCTGTTCATTGAAGAATTCGAATCCAGAGCCCTGGCTAATGCCACCCACAAACCCAAACTATGGTTAAGATACATCGATGACACATTTGTGATTTGGCCCCATGGAAAAGAAAACCTAAACAATTTCCTAACACATCTAAACAGCATACACCCCAAAATCAAATTCACCATGGAAACAGAAACAAACAAACAACTACCATTCCTAGATATATTAATCTACAAAACAACAGATGGCACACTAGGAGAAGAAATATACCAGAAGAAAACATACACCAACCTCTACCTCAATGCCCAATCCCACCACTACCCAGCACAGATAAACTCCGTGGCCAAAACACTAATCGCCAGAACCAAACACCTGGCAGACAAGACACACATAAAGACTGAACTATGTACCCTGACTAAAGTACTGGCAGCCAACAGCTTCCACAAAAGCAAGATCACTGGCTTGATCCACAAAAACACACTGAGACATAATGGAGACCTAGAAGATGAACAGACCTATGGAACAGCTGTTCTGCCCTACATAAGAGGTACTACAGACAAAATCAGTCCCTCACTCTGTCAAGGACCTTGGAGTTCTCATATTGAATGACCTAAGCACCAAAGCTCACTACAACAGTATTGCCAAAAAGGTTTTAAGAGTTGTAAATTTAATTTTATGAAGCTTCTCCTCTGGTAATACTGTTTTGCTAACTAGGGCATTCAAAACCTTTGCTAGACCAATACTTGAGTTCAGCTCTGCTGTCTGGAATCCACACTATATATCAGACATAAATACAATTGAGCAAGAAGTATTTTACCAGAAGAGTACTACATTCCTCTGTTCGCAACAGAATAGACTACTCCAACCAGACTTCAGGTTCTAGGCTTAGACAACCTTGAACTACACTGGCTAAGATTGGACTTAAGCATAGTACATAAAATCATATGTTACAATGTCTTGCCAGTTAATATTTCAGCTTTAACCGCAACAACACAAGAGCACACAACCGATATAAACTTAATGTAAACCACTCCAAAGTTATAGCAGAAAAAATATATAACTGCTTAATAATAACTTGGAAATTGCCCAGAGATACTGGAAGGTAGACAATACATAAATTTAATTTAGTAGAAGCAGTAATAGTAGTGGTAGTAGAGGTAGCAGTATAGTAGCAGCAGCAGCAGCAGCAGTAGTAGTAGTATTCCCTTGGCAGGTAGTAAACCTTATCTTTGAAATACCTGTGACATAAGTATACCAAAATATTTCTATGCCAAAGGAAAATTTAGTCTGTTTGTTTGAAATACATTATCTGCTAGTTCTTAGTATCCTTTTAAAACTGAGCTGACTGAAATATTTGATTGGGGAAGGAAATAATGGGACGACCATTAATGAGTGATAAAATAATTAAATAGCTTCTGAGTATAGCAAAACTCTATTCCCAGCCAAACAATTTTCACTGTTTCGGCCACTTTGGTAATAATCCTTGCCAAAACTTCATTTCCTCCAGCTTTACCATTTCCTAAGTCAAGTCTCCTTTAACAACTGTGTCGGAGACATGGTATCTTTTGACAAGAAGGGTGAATTGCTAGCTGGATTTGACATTATCAACTGGGTAACTTTCCCTAACAAATCCTTCACGAAAGTAAAATTGGGACAAATGGATCCTGAAGCACTATCAGACAGAAGGTTCTCCATAAATGAAAGAAAAATCACATGGCCAGCCCATTTTAACCAGGTAGGACCAAAATAAAGTTTCCAGTTTGAAAATCAAAATAAATAGCTCTTTTTTCAGCAATTAACATTTGCCAGTATTGTTATAATAAGTGTCTGGAAGAGGACAAACTTGACATTTTTGATGCAGTGTGTGAAATTTTAGCAAAGCTAATTTGCAAAGGGAATAGAATAGAATAGAATTCTTTATTGGCCAAGTGTGATTGGACACACCAGAAATTTGTCTTGGTGCATATACTCTCACATAAAAGAAAAAATTACATTCATCAAGAATCATAAGGTACGACACTTAATAATAGTCATAGGGTACAATAAGCAATCAAATCATACTAGGAAACAGTCATAAGTAAACAGTCATAAGGATATAAGCAACAAAGTTACAGTCATACAGTCATAAGTGGGAGAAGATTGGTGAAAGTAGGGATGGGAAGATTAATCGTAATAGTAATACAGACTTAGTGCATAGTTTGACAGTGTTGAGGGAATTATTTCTTTAGCAGAGTGATAGTGTTTGGGATAAACTATCCTTGTGTCTATTTGTTTTGATGTGCAGTGCTCTATAGCATCATTTTGAGGGTAGGAGTTGGAACAGCTTATGACCAGGATCTGAGGGTTCTGTAAATATTTTCACAGCCCTCTTTTTGACTCGTGCAGTACACAGGTCCTCGATGGAAGGCAGGTTGGTAATAATTGTTTTTTCTACAGTCCTAATTATTTTTGTGAAGTCTGTGTCTGTCTTGTTTCGTTACAGAACCAAACCAGACAGTTATAGAGATGCAGATGACAGACTCAATAATTCCTCTGTAGGACTGTATCAGCAGCTCCTTGGGCAGTTTGAGCTTTCTGAGTTGGCACAAAAAGAACATTCTTTGTTGTGCTTTTTGATGATGTTTTTCATGTTGTGTCCATTTTAGGGTTGTTTTTTTTAATAAAAGTTTTTATTGATTTTAACAACAAACAAAAACACAAAAAACATAAAACATAACATAAAAAACATCATCATTCTTCATAAATTTACAGACAGTGTATCGGTTGGTTTACCACTCCTTTTTGTGCATCCATTGCATAGTCATCATAATAATTATGTTACATAATAACTCATATTATCGATCAACAATTATAAATCCTAATATCATTATTAAACAATCATTTGACTATAATTTTACTAATTCATACTTAAGCGAGATAACTGTAATTTAGTTACTTTATTTTATAACAAATCATAAAATCATACCAAATCTATCTTAATAAAATATTCTAGAAGTGTTATCAAGACCAAGAAAAAATGTATATTCGTTATTTCCTAAATTTCTAACTATTCTATTATTATATTGTATTATCTAACCATTGATAAAAAAGATCCCAAACTTCATAAAATTGTTTATCTTCTTGTTCTCTAATTTCAAATGTCAATCTACTCATTTCAGCACATTCCAATATTTTCTTAATAATTTCTTCCTCTAATGGTATTTTCTCACTCTTCCAATTTTTAGCAAATACAATCCTAGCCGCTGTTAATACATTTACAATAAAATACTTTAAGTTTTTATTATATGTATCAGGTAAGATTCCCAATAAAAAAAAATCTCTGGCTTCAAATCTATATGTTTCTTTGTCATTTTTTCCAACCATATGCGAATTCTAGTCCAGTATTTCCTGGCCTCCTCACAAGTCCACCACATATGGTAATATGAACCAGGAATCTGATGACATTTCCAGCACTTTTCAGATTTGTTCTTGAACATTCTTGCTATTCTTGTCGGGGGAAAATGCCACCTGTAAAACATCTTATACAAATTTTCTTTATATGCTGTTGACATTGTCATTTTATAATTTTGAGACCACAACTTTTGCCATTTCTCTAAGTCAATCCCATATCCAAAATTCTTCCCCCAAGCAATCATTGTTTCTTTAACTTGTTCATCCTCCAATTTAATTTCCAACAAATAATTATATAATTTTTAATCACTTTTTCATCAGTACCTGTCAAAATCCTATCTAAATCAGTCATTTTGTCATAAAATCCTTCCATTTTGGAATCTTTAAGATACCTTGAATGTATTTGCGCATATGAAAACCAATTCATTTTTATACCTTATTTTTCTAAATTTTGCATCGTTTTAAGTTCACCCTTTTCATCTAGTAATTCCCCATATCTAACTGTTTGTTCCTTCTTATAAATTATAGGATAAGAAAAGGCTTCAATAGTTGATAACCAAACTGGAATTTTCAAATAACATTGTTTCTTAATTTTCTCCCAATTCAACCATAACGATTCCCGCATATAATGCCTTCTAAAATAACCCTGTGATTTAGTTCCCTTATACCATAAAAAAGCATGCCAACCCAATAGTAAATCATGTCCTTCTAATGCCAACAATCTAGTCTTTCTTAACATTATCCATTCTTTAGCCCACATTAAATTTGCAGCTTGATAATACAACTCCCAATTAGGAAGGCCAAATCCTCCTCTAATTCTAGCATCCTGTAAAAGTTTTAATTTTATTCTCGCTTTCTTACCTTGCCATATATACTTCAACACAATTTTATTTAATTCTTCAAAATAGTCTTTACCTAACCTAATTGGTATTGTTTGAAGCAAATATAACATTCTAGGTAAAATATTCATCTTAATTGTTGAAATTCTACCTCTCAGTGACAATTGTAAGTTTTCCCATTTTTTCAGATCAGATGCTATCTGCTGCTTAAGTTTAATATAGTTATTCTCTTTCAGTGTAGTACATCTTGACGTCAAATATATCCCCAAATATTTAACTTTATTCGTAACTTGAATTTTCAATAGGTCTGTCATCTCTTCTCTTTGTCTTAATAACATGTTCTTTGTCAAAATCTTTGTTTTGTCTTTATTTATTTTCAAGCCAGCCATCTCACCATACATCTCTATCTTTTCGAATAGTTTTAAAGCTTTCTCAAGAGGATCTTCCAAAATAAAGACCAAGTCGTCTGCAAAGGCTTGCAATTTGAATTCCTCCTTTTTAACTTTCATTCCTTTTATATTTGTATCCTCTCTAATATTTCTATTTAACACTTCCAAAGTCAATACAAATAACAAAGGAGATAATGGACATCCTTGTCTTGTACCTTTTTTAATATTAATAGAGTCTGTAAGTTCTCCATCTATCATTACTTTTGCCATTTGCTTATAATATATGGCTTCTATTGCTTGAATAAATTTTCTAGCAAAGCCCATCTGTTCCAATAATAATAGCATAAATCTCCAATTCACGTTATCAAATGCCTTTTGGGCATCTAAGAATATCAAAGCCATTTGTTTTTCAGGATGCGCCTCGTAATATTCCAATGTATCCAGGATTATCCTCATGTTGTCTTTAATTTGTCTCTTTGGTAAAAATCCATTCTGATCAGGGTGAATAAAATTATTTAAATATTTTTTAAGCCTCTCTGCCAAGATTGAAGCAAAGATTTTGTAGTCTGCATTCAATAAGGAAATAGGTCTATAGTTCTTAATTTGTAATGGGTCAACCCCTTCTTTTGGGATAAGTGTAATATAAGCTTCTGACCATGTTTTAGGTATTTTCTTATTTACCATAACTTCATTCATGACTTCTAATAGTGGAATGCTCAGTGATTCTTGTAGTGTTCTATAAAATTCTGCCTGGAGACCATCTGGTCCTGGTGCTTTTCCATTGTTCTGTCTCTTGAGTGCTTCAGTTAATTCCATCATTGTTATAGCACTTTCTAACATTTCCCCAGTTTCATCAGGTATCTTAGGTAGGTTAGCATTTTGTAAATACTGTTTGATTTTTTCCTCATCAAGATCCTCCTGTTTATATAATTGTCCATAAAAATCTCGAATGATTGCTTTTTTCTCTTTATTACCATAGCATACTTGGCCTTAATTGTCTATTAACTGTAATATTTTCCTTGATTCTTTCTCTTTTCTCAATTTATATGCTAACCATCTACCTGGCCTATTTGCATCTTCAAAATAATTCTGTTTAGCACTTCTAATTTTTGTGCCAGTTCTTCTTTCTCTGCTTGATCCATTTTATGTTTAATTATGTCCATTTTAAGTCTAACATCTTTTTTTTGTGGCGCTTTTTGTAATTCTTTTTCCATTTTTTTATGGTCATCTTCTAGAGCAGGGGTCCCCAACCGCCGGTCCGCGGACCGGTACGGGCTCGCGAACAACCCTTACCGGGCCGCTGGTTGCTGGGCGCCGCCATCTTTTTGGTAAAAAGCGCTTCTGGTGAGCTTTTCCGGTAGAAAGCTCACCGGGCGCTGTTTCGTCATAAAAGATGGCGGTGCCAGCGCTTCGGTGAGCTTTTCCGGGTACAAAGCCATTTCTACCCGAAAAAGCTCACCAGAAGCGCTGGCGCCGCCATCTTTTATGGCGAACAGCTGCGCTTCGATGACGTCACCGGAAGCGCCTTTTCGTCATAAAAGATGGCGGCGCCCAGTTGACGCGCCGGTACCGGGCGCGGCGCCCAGCTGATGTCGGAACCGGGCGCGGCGTCGAAAGGTTGGGGATCCCTGTTCTAGAGCTTTAATCATTTGCCTCTTCCTAATGTTCTTTTTCTTTGAATAGTCTATTATTAATCCTCTTGCATATGCCTTCAGTGTATCCCAAACATTCTGTATTGAAGTGTCCTCTTTTTTGTTTACATTGAAGAAGAAGGCCAATTCTTTTTCCATCCATTGTGTAAAAATTTTTCCCTTTAAAATAGTATTGTTTAATGTCCATCTAGATCTTCTTTTTTGTCCTTTCCATTTAATTGTCATTGGATTATGGTCTGCCCATGTACTTGTTTCAATATTTATTTCTTGAATATTAGATAATAATTCTGTTGATGTCCAAATCATATCTATTCTGGACCATGATAAATGTCTATTGGAATAAAAAGTGTATTGCTGAGTTTTAGCATTTCTTTCTCTCCATATGTCTTTAAGATTTAATTCATCTGTCATTTTAAAAAAAGATTTAGGGAGAGTCTTCCTATTTTGTCGTGTTGCTTTTGCTGTATAATCCAATTTATTGTCTACAATTCCATTGAAATCTCCCATCATAAGTATATTAGCATAGTCCAGTTCAATTATTTTCATGTGTAATTTTTTATAAAATTCTTCTTGTTTATCATTCGGGGCATAAATTGCAACCAAGTGTTTTTGTATTATTGTCCACTATTTCAACCATTAATACTCTTCCGTCTTCATCAGTAAAAGTCAGTTTTGCTGGAATAGTTTCCTTAATATACAAAACCACTCCTCTTTTCTTACAGTAAGTCAGAGAAGTAAATATTTTCCCTAATTTTGATCGTGCCAGTAGTTGTTCGTGTTGTTTTTTAATGTGTACTTCTTATAGGCAAATTATATCAAATTTTAGCTTCTCTAATTTGTGAAAGGGTTTTCTTCTTTTAATAGCTGAATTCAGTCCATTTGTATTGATAGAAATCAATTTTTTTCCCTCCATGATTATATTTTGTATTTAGGTCTAACAGCTCTCGTAGATCTTACTTCACGTTGCTCTTTGGTCTCCACTTGTCCACCTATTGCACCTTCCTCTTTTCTCATTTCCATTTGATCCTCTTCAGATTCAGTTGAAATGTTCTCTTTTTCTATCTCCATTTCTCTTCTTTCAAAGAATTCCTTGTAGAATGTTTCTGCTTTCAATTCTGTATCTCTGTTCTTGCCATGTAACCATTAATCCTTCTGGAATCAGCCATCTATAGTTCACCTCTTTTTCCAATAGCCTTTTAGTCAAAAATCGATATTCTCTTCTAATCTCTCTCACTTTTCTAGGTACTTGTTTTAAGACCACAATCTCTTTGTCTTTATACTTCAACACCCTCTCTCTTGCCACTTGTAATATTTGGGTTTTAATAGTTTTTTTGGTGAATCTAACATGAACCTCTCTTGGTAATTGATTCCTCGTCGCATATCTTGTGAAAACTCGATATATCTCATCTACTCCATCCATCATCTTTTCTTCTGTTATTTCCAAGGCTCCAGCCAAGATTTCAATCATTACTGCAGCCAAATTTTGTCCTTTTTCTTCCTCAATATTTTGAAATCTAAGATAAAATTCTGACCTGTCCATCTCCCACTTCAACATCCCACTTTTTTCTTGTTCAACCGTTGTTAATCTGCTATCGATATTTCCAATTATGTCATCTCTTTGCTTGTCTTTCTCTTCTATTTTTTGGATTCTCTCATCATGATTCACCATCATTTGTTGAAAATTTTCAAATTTTTCATCAATCTTCCCAATTCTTTTATCAATACTCTCCATTCTTTGTTCCATGCTCATTTTAAGATCTTGTATTCCTTGCATAACCGTCGTTAAATCCATTTGTGCTTTATCTTGCTTTGCCATTATTGAAAGTCGTCCTCCATATAATGGGGAAACAGGAGCAGAAGTTGAAATGCCCGAAGGTAAAATTCTCTTACTCATTCCATGATTCAGAGTCTTCCGGTTCTTTTAATCCAGTTAATAAGGTGACCAGTTATAATCCAATTAGAAAAAGGGAAAGCACCCAAAAAAAAAGGCCAATAAGAAGTAAAAAGCCCAAAATTAAAAAAGAAAAATTCTTCAGGTTCTTCAAGACCTTAATCCAATTGTGAAATGCTCAATTATAATTCAAAAGTAAAAATTAAAAATGAAGAGAAAAAAGAGACAAAATAAAGCCAACAATGTAAAATAATAATAATAATAATAATAATAATAATAATAATAATAATAATAATAATAATAATAATAATAATAATAATAATAATAATAATAATAATAATAATAATAATAATAATAATAATAATAATAATAATAATAATAATAATAAGCAAAAAGAAGAAGTTCTTCAGGTTCTTCCCACCTTAATCCAATTGAGAGATCTCAAAAATAAAAAATAACCATAAAAATAAGTCAGAAGTAGAGATAAAAAGGCAAAAATCCCAATAAAAAAAGAATAAAAAGGAAAAAATAAATATTCTGAGGCTTCCCCTTTAAAAATAAAATAAAAATGAGGTAAAATAAAAAATAAAAATAAGTATACCAATATTACAAAATGCTGTGGGGTTGGGGGAGGGATAGAACAGTTAATAAAGAATAAAAAGCACCCACTGCCTTTTATTTATCCAAGGCTCTTATTTGGCTTCTCCACACATTTCAAAGCCAAGCTTCAAATATTCAATTAATAATAGAAGTCCCGAAGTGCACCTGTATAAACATCCTCCAGTGCTCTTCCCTCTATCTTATCACTTCCAGTGGTCTTGAGAAAAAAGTTTTTTCCCAGCTCTCAACTTCAAATAAGATATTTTCAAGCCTCTAGTTGGCAGTGTTGCAAAATTTCTTAAAACCACTCCCCCTTCTTCCCCCCTAAAAAAAGCCTAAAAAGAACGAAAATATATGTATATATCTTTAATTTAGAGGAAAAAAAAATACTAAAGGGGGCCTCTATTTTATAAAATATAAACAGTCAAAAAGGAGAAAAAAGAACTAGTAAATATAAAAGAAAAAACCAGTCTGCTTAACTAGATCACCATAGAAGTTCAATGAAAGGGGGAAAAAAGGGTAAAAGTAAAAAGCCAAGCCTCACTTTGACATTTCTCTTTAAAAATCGCCGCTAAGTCATTTTTTGTCAAGAATCTTACAGATTTCTTCTCATTCTTAGAGTGTCCTTTAGTCCCAAATATTAATATTAGAAAAAAAAAAGTCCTCACCAAGCCGATACACTTTCTCTTGCGATCTCTTCCTTCCGGAGCTGTCCCAGCTTCAGCAGCTTAATGGCTGCCTCCCCGCCGATGGTAAAAGGGCTTCTTCTGGATCAACCAGGGACTTGCGATGTCCCTGGGATCTACAGAACGCGCCCCTTACTATCACCATCTCTACGGGACGGTTTAGGTCCGTTGGGACCGACCAGGAGTGGGGATATCAGCTGCGATCTCAGAGCCCCGAGATTGCAGCTGTATCGCAGCGACGAGGCTCCGCCTTCTCCCCTTGTCCATTTTAGGTTTTGAGATATGATAGTGTATAGTAATCCTAGTGTTAATACACATGTTTGTATTAAGATGGTTATTCAATGTTTCAATTTTCCATTCTAATGCCAATCACAAGAATAAATCAAAAACAGAGAAAAATAAAGTGGATAACAATGAAATAAATGCAGTAGTGTAAGGCATGTGACAAGGCAATCAGCACCCCTTGTCCTTTAGAAGGACATCATTTTCACAAATGATTTATTTATTTTGTTAGACATTTATTCTGTCTTTATTACTTTATAGAGAATTCAAGATGGAGAACTTATCTAATATTACTTCCTCCTCTTGATTTCCCCACAACCACAATCTAAGAAGTGGTTTGGGCTGGGAGAGAGTGTCTTGGTCACTCAGCCATTTTTTCAAGCCGAAAATGGGACTAAAACTCAGAGTCTCTTGGTTTCTAGGCCAGCACCTGAACTACTACTTTGTTTAAAAAGGAGGAAGAAATGTCAAAATAACTTGCAAGAATTGCATGCAAAAACAGGATTGAAGGAAACAAATTTGTAAAGTTGCAAACACCACAGATAACATTTCAGAATAATCTCCCATAGAATGATGCAAAAGACAAGAGAGGTTATAGCAAATTGCAATCTGAGCTGGACCTGTTAGTAGGAAAAGAGACTAGAATGAGCAGCAATACTTTGCAAGATGCATCAAACCTGCAGTCAAGATGTTTGTTATTTATTTGCAAAAGGCGAGTATTCTTTTTATTTGAAAACTACTTGCTCCGAGAGGTGAGCAGATGGATGTGACAAGGAGTGGCTGGCGGGGTGGTGGTGGCAAGGCAGAGCCAGACATGGCAAGGAGAGGATGGGCAAGATGAGGTGCCCTTTGACGTGAATTACATTGAGTTGGCCATGCCCATTCAGCCATGCCTACCCAGCCAGTCATTAGGGCAGAGAATCAGTTGTTAAATTATTTGAATCCCACCACCAACATTGAACAGGCCTGAAGTCAAATACTAGCAGAACGTATCACAAAACACTGATCACATAGGTTATTTTCAGATATTAGTGATGAAAAAGGCCTACTCAGAGTGATGGTAAGTTTCATCAACAATACATGCTATTTTTGACCATTTGTTATATGTGTACATATCTCCACAAACACATGAAACTACTGAATATTTCTCAGAAGTTTATGATGCATGTACTGATTTCTGAAAATGGTTGGATTCAAGGGAATAAAATATGTTTTTTTTTCTCTCACTCTCTTTAATGATAGACCATACCTCTTGCTCTGTGCAATGATCATTGCCCACCAGGCTCCAGAAAGAAAATGAAGGAAAGTGAGCCTTTTTGTTGCTATGATTGTAATATTTGTCCATCAAGAAAATTTTCAAATATAAGAGGTAGGAAATATTGAATTGTTATATTTATCCATGTGCATAAATAAATTATGCATCCATAAAGACAGCCACAGAGATTTCACACAGAGATATCACACACTTAGAGGTCATCTCTCATTATTTGTGAGAATCCCATTCTAGATGAGCTCTCCAAAAGAAAGTTTTAACAAATATCTATTTAACAGAGATGTGAATAGTTGTTAATGTTGCTGAAGTACATCTGCCAGCACTTCTGGCTTGGAGGATTGAAAGCAATGAATGATGAGAATTGTTGCACATTTCAGTTTCAAAATCCATAGTTGTCCACTGAAGTTTAATGACATAGGATGTTTTCAATTAGTAAATATTTCTCAATAAGCAAAAGTATGCAAAATTTGAAATACTGCTATGAATTCTGAAATACTACACATATTTTCACAGACATGGATGACTGCTTAGACTGTCCAGAAGAACAGTATCCAAACAAGGAAAAAAACTTGTGCATTCCAAAGGATCTAAATTTCTTGTCTTACAATGAAACTTTGGGCATCACTTTGGCTGTTCTGGCTTTATCATTTTCTGTGACCACAATGGTGGTACTTGGAATTTTCATAAAACATCGGAATACTCCCATTGTCAAAGCTAACAACCAGAATCTCACTTATCTTCTCCTTGTCTCCCTCTTCCTCTGCTTCCTCTGTTCCTTGCTATTCATTGGTCAGCCCCAATTGCTGACCTGTCTTCTTCGTCAAATTGCTTTTGGGATCATCTTCTCAGTTGCTGTCTCTTCAGTTTTGGCCAAAACCCTCACAGTGGTTCTAGCTTTTATGGCTACTAAGCCAGGATCAAAAATGAGAAAATGGGTGGGGAAAAGATTTTCAAATTCTCTGATTCTCTGTTGTTTCTGCATTCAAGCAAGTATTTGCATATTGTGGTTGTGCACTGGCCCCCCATTCCCAAATTTGGACATGCATTCTCTTCCAGAAGAGATTGTAGTTGAATGCAATGAAGGATCAGGCAACATGTTCTATTATATTTTAGGATATATGGGATTTCTTGCTCTCATCAGCTATATTGTGGCTTTCTTTGCTCGAAAACTGCCAGACTCTTTTAATGAAGCCAAATTTATTGCTTTTAGCATGCTGGTGTTTTGTAGTGTGTGGGTGACTTTTGTGCCAACTTATCTGAGCACGAAAGGAAAATACATGGTAGCTGTGGAGATCTTCTCCATCTTGGCTTCGAGTATAGGAATATTGGGATCTATCTTTTTCCCTAAATGTTACATAATCATACTGAGACCAGAACTCAACACAAAGGAGCACCTAAAAATGAAAAATTAACAATTACTGCTATCCATTGATTTGAAGAAGTTAGCACTGGCTTTAAGAAGAAAGTTTGGGGGATAGAATGTTGCTCAGATAGAATGTAAGAAAAAAATAGAGCTCCAACTTGATCTCACTGTCCTTAAAATGGAGAAAGGGGATCCTTTGAAGTAGCTATCAAAAGTCTGTAAATATAACATATAACAATAAAGTAATATTCCTGTAATCCCTGCAGCATCAGTTTTGTAGCCTGGCCTACTTGAAAATATTGACATGTTATTTGGAAGTAAACATATTTGATTATAATATTTCTTTTTCAGCCCTTAGAGCAATGCATCTTGTCAGCTAAACAAAGGCAATATACTATATTTATCTCACTGTATAAACTGTATATTTAGGTTCACTTTTATCCTCCATTTCATATTTATTTCATATTACATATCCTCTCATTAAAATATTTTAATTATGACTGCTCTATGACAAGTACAGTGAAAGGCAGATTGCTAACCATTGTTAAAGATAAAACCCACAATAGATGAAAATATAATGTACAATGGGCAAAGAACATGCCTTCTCAGAGTCTGTGGAGGTGAGAAAAAAAGGATTGGCTGGTTAGATCATAGAGGATGGGGAATTCTGAGTGTTGAAGGCCACACATCATAAAATTGCTGAGGTTGAGAAACACTGAGCTCAAAATTTTCAGTGTCAACTCCTTTATTTGAAGCCACAGTAAGCTAACCCATCTCAACCGGTCTGATTTCTTGGCCAACCTGCTTCACAAAGTGAGGCATAAAAAAGTATGAAGGTGATAATGGCTAATTTATTTATACCTAAAAAGGGAAACTATTTGTAACTGGGGACCCCATTTATGCTCTCCCATCCATGTACAGTGAAACCTTGGGTCGGAAATGTTTCTATTCATGACCAAATCAGGTGACGACCAGAATTTTCAGCAAATATTTGTTTCTAGTCAGAAACACATCTTCACGTGGAGACGAGACACAGCTGCAGCAAATTTTCCCTGCTGTGATGATTTTCCTTTCGGTGCCATTTTTTTATCTGCGCATGCACAGACAGTCATGCTTTTGGTCACAACCAAATTGGGTTGTGACTGTAGTCCTGGAATGAATTATGGTCACAACCCAAGGTTCCACTGTATTCTTAGATACTTCAGAGATAATTGTATGGTACTTTTGGTCATAAGAATGCAGTACAAGATATTTAATGGATAAAGTCAATGGACTATTCACTCCATCATATTATTTCCTCAATGGAGCAAAGGGATGCCTACAGGAAGCTTAAACATGGATACGATCATGCCCTTAAGAACCAACTTATTTCTTGTCCTGGAAGTATGAGACCAATTTATGCCTCGTAGCCAGTGATAAATTTATCTTCAGTGGTCTATAATGCTTTCTAAGATACTGGACATCACAAGATCATATGGAAGCAAATTATTTAGCTGGATATGTTATTTAGCAGTACTCTGTTGCTTGGGCAGAATTCTCCTTAACAGACCTTCTTACTTCAGTTTGTTTAAATGTTGGTTCAAAAGACCTTTGTTGGCCATGTAAACATATATTTACTGTGAATTATGTATCCTCTTAGCATATTGGAAAAGAATTATTGATAGCAATCTTCCAATATCAAGGAGACTGTCACAAACAAAATGGGGTCAACCTATTCTCCAAAGGCCCTAAGAACAGGACAAGAAGTCATGGATAGAAACTAATCACAGAGAGAATGAGCCTAGAACTAAGAGAAAAAAAATCCTAAAAGAACAATTAATCAGTGGAAAGGTTTATTCCAGAAGTCACAGGTACTCCATCACTGAAGATTTTTAAGAACAGCCATTTGGGAAGTGGAGCCAGATGCTAGAGAGAGTGGAAGTGTGAATGGAGATCTTTGCTTCATCAGTCCACTTTTTCCCTGTGTTCATGGGACTTGTTGGAGTCAAGGAGATCCTGGAGTGATAGCCGGAAGAGTGGGCATCTTGTGGAATATTGATATGTCACTTGGTAGTAAACATATTTGATTATAATATTACTTTTTCAGCTCTTAAAGCAATGTATCTTTTGAGCTGAACGAGGGAAAGATATTGTATTTATCTCACTGTACATAATTGTACTGAGAATCCTTGCACCACCAGATTTTTGACCTATCCCACTTGAAAAGGTTTATGCAATTACATAAAGGTTCAGTTATATAAAGGCATACTACTAGGATCCTATTAGATACCAGTAAACAGTACCTAGAGCATGTTACTCCTGGTGGAACTGGCAGAGACAATTGGAGAAAGTTGGTCCCACAAATATTCTGCTCTTATATAATGTAGAACTTTGTAGATTGCATGAGTTACATCAGCAAGCTATTAACATTTATCAATAAATACATTAAGCAGCCAGAGGCCTGTTACTATTTACTACATTTTGAACTGTTCTCAGAATGTCCAATAAACTCTAAGATATGTTTTACTTTTGTCATATCGATATACCTTGGTGCATTCAGCAGCCAAGTTTCAATGTCATATTCAAGCACAACATATACTAACATGATTTAGTTATCATGCAATTTCTCTAAATCAAATATGGTACTGAAGCAGTTGAAAAATAACACATACAGCACTTTTCATATTTAGAACAAGTCAGCAAGTCATATTTAGCAAAAGTCCCCAATTTCCCCGAAGCTTTGCTTAACATAACATTGTGAATAAGTTATCTCGTGAGGCTGCCCAAAAGGTACTCACTTCTAAGTAACAATGCTTTGCCATTCGGGCGCCAGCCGATCACCATTGACCTCACTACTCCAAGGAGAACATGATCCAAATTGAGGCACTTGAGGCACACCTAGAGGGAGATTGGTGGGTCCTACCAGATGACCGAGTTTTTATACCAGCACATATGGCTTGGGATATCGTGCAGCAACTGCACCAACAGCTGCACCTAGGGAAAATGGCTTTAACTAACTAAGGCTCTGAAAAGGGAACTTTATATTAACAAAATATGTAGTATAGCGGCTAATGTTTGTGCAAGGTGTGAGGTCTGTGCAGCTAATAATCCCAGACAGGGGCCACAACCACCCCCAGGTCATCAACCCAAAGGCTGTTACCCATTTGATTCCTTAATGATCGATTTCACCGACATGCCCCGCTGTGGCCCCTACAATGAACTATTGGTCATTGTATGCACATATACTGGATGGCCCGAGTGCATTCCAACCCGCACTAAGAAGGCCACCGAAGTCGCTAGGGCACTACTCCACATTATAATCTCCAGGTACGGGCTGCCCTCTAGAATCTCATCAGACAATGGGCCCGAGTTTATTCACAAGGCTACTCGGCAGTTAGCCAAAGTATTAGGTATCACTTGGAAACTCCACTGTAGTTTTCATGCTCCTTCTGGAGGCAGGGTAGAGAGAGTTAATAGAACCGTTAAGGAGAAACTTTCCAAAATATGCCAGGAAACCCATATTAAATGGACAGATGCCCTGAGTTTGGCTCTGGTTGCTGTTAGGTGTGCCCCCCAAAAAGAGATCTCGCTTTCTCCATTTGAATTGTTATATGGTCGAGTCCCCAACCTGGTTCGCTTAGATATTCAAAATACTATGCAAATCTCTGATACTATAAGATTGCAACAACTCCAAACCCTTAACAGGATAGTCCATAAATTACAGCGATATGTATTAACTTGTAAACCTCATGTCTTGGTGACCTCTCCACATAACATACACCGGGACAAGAGGTCTGGGTTAAAGATTGGAAACAGGAAACATTGAGTCCGAAGTGGAAAGGGCCCTACACTGTTATTATGTGTTCTCCCCTTGCTGTTAAGGTGGCTGAGATAAAACCGTGGATTCACTGGTCCCGAGTTAAATTAGCTGCACCTACACACTGGAGAATAGAATCCCGCTTGCATTACCCATTAAAAGTAACTCTGCGGAAGGTCTCGAGGAAAATCTCCCCTTGTGGTGACACACTGGAAGCTGTCCCTCTACCAATGGGAGATGAAGAGGAAACTATCTCCCCTTGTGGTGACGCCCCGGAAGCTGTCCCTCTACCAATGGGAGACGAGGAGCAAAAGACCCCTGCAGGCGTTACTCCGGAAGCTAAGTTACTCCATTACTCCACACGGGTTTCCCCTGGAAACTTAGGTCGCGAGTCAGGAAAACCTAGGACCTAAGAGTCTTTGGAAAGGGGGGAATTGGTGATAGTAGGAGGTGTATCCAGTTACAATATGGAGGCTAATCAGAGGCTGAGGGAAACTGCGTGCATTCGCAGAGGTGTTATGCCTTCCATCTGGATTGTAACCATCTTGCTAGTAGTTAGTGTTGCCCTTAACTCTCTGTACCTATACGAACTACTAGTGGATAAGGATAGTGACACAAATAAGGAAATACCCCTTGATGAGGATGCAGTTGATGAATGGTACTCACCAGACCCGTCTGAGGATACGGAACCCCCACCTATAGATGATGGGACAGAGATTAGGCCATGTGACATGTGTTTTACAGTACTGCCTACAGGAAGACATTTTACTTATAGTGTAACCAGGTTTCCTAATTGTTCTACTACTAATCCCCCTCAGTGTGAACATGAAGGGACTAGATATTGGCAATGTGTGCATAACAATACCATAAAATGCCATCTCCTGCGTACCCCCTGGGTACCGATTAGACATCTTCACATACCTCGCAATACAAAAGTAGGGGAAGGGGGGCAAAAGGCAATCAATGCTATCAATGCATAGATAGTGGGGGATCATTTTATGCTAGAATTGGAAAGCCACCCTCATGTAAGAAATTTGACTTACCAACATGTCAACACAGCAAAAGCACATATACGGGATCTTCCACGCTAGATTGTGTAGGTAAAAGAAGACTCTCTACATATAAAAGGTGCAATGGGACGGTGGGTGTATTATGCTATAAGGAAAAGCAGTTTCTGCCTACCCCCTCCACAAGACAAAGTTCAATTCCGCCTAACCTCTGCCCTAAAATACAGTCTGGGAGATCAAATGGTCTGGTTACTAACACAAAAATAAGAATGCAACCAGGGAAATCAAATGTCCCAGTTGTCAAGGATCCCTCATGTCCAAACAATTGTACGGTATGTCTTAAAACTGTGTTAAAAGGGAGGACGATAAGTACAACTTTGGTGTATCATACCCAGTATAGCTGTCTGAAAAAGGCAACTTCTTGTAGCTATAAAGGAATCTGGTATTCTATCTGTCCCCAAAAGAATGGATGTTATGATCCCAGGGTTAATCCAGCCCAAACATGGTTAATTGCCAGAAGTGAAGGCACTTCTAATGGACCTGTCATCTCTCAGACACAAATATTGTCACCCTCAAGTCCAGGGACCATCTCATTTGACATATGCAAACTGGCCCAGCAGTCAGGTTCTTCTTGTGGTAATTCCTTGTCCTGGCATAGGATATATGCACAGAGTAACATCTATATCTGCCCCTACTTTCACCCCGGAGATAACTTCTTGACTGCCTCTTGCCAGAGCCCCAATGGTAGTCCTTTCTGCTACTACTGGAGTTGTGAGAAGTGGGCCACCTTCCACAAGGATAAAGGAAAAGGGAAAGATCTCCAGATAATAAGAGTGCTTAAAACAAAGCAGTGTAATGTACCCTATGAGTGTAATTGGGTCAACATTACTATACCAAACCCCCAGAGTTGGATTAACAAGTATGGCTCGACAATGGGTATTAGGATAAACGCAAAAGGTATTGATCCCGGGGGTATCATCCACTTGTCTATTGAAACTAGGAAACACCCCATTAAAACCAATTACAGATATTACTCTGAATTTTGGCAGGAAGTAGATATCGAGTTTCAACCATCACAGGAGGTACAAAATCTTTTCTTAGAGTTGGCATCTACCATAGCCCATACGCTTAATGTTAGCAACTGTTACATCTGCGGGGGTACTAAAATAGGGGATCAATGGCCATGGGCGGCACAGGAATGGAATTATTCAGTCACTTACAACCTATCAGCAATGCCAAAACACCAGCTGTTCTCTAGGTGGGAGTTGACTAACCCCATTGTGGCTCAGTGGTGTTTAGCTAACACACAGGGAACAGGGCCTTCTGTAGGGGAAACAGAGTGCCTGGAAGTTCACAAATGGAACCAGTCTACCAAAGCTTGGAAATACTGGCCCAATAATACAAACAAATTCTGGGCCGACTATTCTCTGGAAAACATTACTGATGCCCCTCCTGGGGTGCA
Organism: Notechis scutatus; assembly: GCF_049901735.1. Lineage (NCBI taxonomy): Eukaryota > Metazoa > Chordata > Lepidosauria > Squamata > Elapidae > Notechis > Notechis scutatus. The sequence continues at coordinate 131,309,751 of NC_142025.1, read as the reverse complement.
CTGGATTTGTGGTGATGTAGCTTATAGTGCCCTCCCTCCAAACTGGAGAGGAGCATGTACCTTGGGAATTATAAACCCCTCCTTCTTCATGTTACCCTTAAATATACCCCAGGTGGCGAGTGTAGATCAATGGCACAGCAGAAAATTAAAAGCAGACTATAAAATAGGGGATTGGAAGGATGATGAGTGGCTCTCAAAATGTATTATTCATTACTGTGGCCTGGCTACTTGGGCGGCTGATGGCACCTGGGGGTACCATACCCCAATTTACATGCTGAATCGTACTATCAGACTCCAAGCCGTTGTGGAACTAATTGCCAATGAAACGGGTCAATCTCTGCGTACCCTGGCAGCCCAACAGAAGAAGTTTAGGAATGCAATCTATCAAAACCGTCTAGCCTTAGACTACCGCTTGGCAGCTGAGGGAGGTGTATGTGGTAAGTTTAATTTCACCAATTGTTGCTTGGAATTTGATGATGTGGGTGAAATCATCGAGCAGCGTGCCAGACGCATAGAAAATCTCGCACATGTCCAGAAGTGGAATGGGTTTGACCTTGGAGATATTTTTGGGACCTGGTTTCCTAAATTACCTGGCTTGCAGGCTATAGTTGCACTTGTTGGTATGATTGCTGCAGGATGTGTAATCTTACCATGTATCCTCCCTTTCTTTGTTAAGACAATCTCAAATAGTCTTTCTATGTTAGTAGAGAAGAGCCCCACTGATAAGGCTATGGCCTTATGGGTAAATGATCAAGTCAATACCTATGAAGAACTTGTCCCCTTGTGTGAAACTGCAAGGTAATCAATTGCTTTGGGTGTAGTTTCAAAGGGGGGGAATGAAGCATTTGAAAAATAACACATACAGCACTTTTCATATTTAGAACAAGTCAGCAAGTCATATTTAGCAAAAGTCCCCAATTTCCCCGAAGCTTTGCTTAGCATAACATTGTGAAAGCCCATAAGGCTGCTGAACTCAGGAACTGGAAGTAACCACGTTACTGTAAACAAGGGTGGACATGGAAAATAACTGATGGTGTAAGGTAACTGAGTAATCAAAAATGTACTTTTTATTTCCTTTTATACTTCCTTAATAGAAATGTATACAATTTTGTCCTTTTTTGGTAAAATGTAACAGAAGGAATGCCCCGGCCTAGTCTGAGGTCATGAGATGTATAAAAGTGATGTCTCAGGAAGAGCTGGGGGTTCAGAATTTGCCATATTAATACTCTGAACACTTTGCGCAAATAAAAACCTGTATTCTCCAACCTTTCGTGGTCTTCTGTCCTGATTTGGAAACAAGAATTGCTGCCACAATACTATTTTGTTGGATTGATGTTTCTAGAAATTATTCTTAGTTTAATTATTTAATAAAATATAACAGTTGCTACAAAATCAGTCATATCATTTACTCACATTTGCAGCAAATATATTTTTATACATTTACAAGGTTTTCATGTAAGGAAGAGGAAAATATGTGGAAAACACTTAAAGTATAAAACATAAATGTAGAGGAAGGAAAGTAAATTCTTGGTTTCAAATCTCTGTAGGAATTTGGAAATGTGTCTTTTATCAGATATACTTTCCACCACAAATGGCAAGATACTGTATTTATCTCAAGCATAGCATATTTCCTGCAAAATTATCCTTCTCATTGACACTAAGTTGAACACACACACACAAATTATATATGTGTGTGTGTGTGTGTGTGTGTGTGTGTGTGTGTATTCCTAATAAATCCAATCTAAGAAATCTAATAAAAAAATACATAAAACAAAAATTTATTAGATTATATCCCTAATAAATCTATTCCCAGTAAATCAAATCTAACAATTAGATCTAGGGATAATTTATGACGTGTATTCCTAAAAATATTCCCAATAATTATAATTAATACATTTAATATATACCTATTTATTATATTCCTAAAAAATATAATCTGTAGCTCTCCTTTTATTCAGCAGCTCCAGTACTTTATAATCTACGAAAGAATCATCATAAGGCTCAAACCAACAATGGAGACAGAGGAGGAAAAGAAGGAGGAGGAGTAAATGTGACTGCATACCTTATGATTATCTAAGGTTGTAATTATGAAATCATCGTTACTCTAAGGCTGAAAAAAATTCTAATCGCATATTGGTATATAACTCCTGAACTGATGAAAGGGAAAGTTGGCGTATGTATGTATGTATGAATGTATGTATGTATCCATCCATCCATCAATCCATCCATCCATCCATCTATAGATTCAGCAGACCAATGCATATGCATTTAGTGGTAGGATCCAGAATCGTAAAGACCATGGCATACTAAACAGCTGCATGATGACAATTAAAATAGGAGTAAGAGATCTTAAATTAAGGGACAATCATTGTGCCTGTTGCATGAGAGAGTCCTTCATGTCCCTGACACTTCTTGTGTGTTTGCTGCTGCCTCCACCAACTCATTGTGTGATATCTCCTGCAGCGTGTGCCATTCCTGAGTCTCTGAAAGTGCAATACTAATATTTTCAGCCAGGTAATGTGATAATTGGTGGGATCATTTCGCAGCATTTCTCCTTTTCTGAAGGGATAGATTTCAGCTCACACCCTACACCCAAGTGTGATGTTGAACCTGTGTAAGAAAATCCTCACTGATTTCTGTAATACTTGGCTATTTTATGGCAGTGCCATTGATATGCTTTCAGTAACTTGACGTAGATTCTAGAAATCAGATAATTTTTATTCCTTTATCCATTTATTCTGACCTTCTGGAAATAGAAAATAGGAGATTTTGAAATGGTGGTCAGATTCAAAACACTCATGTGGCAGCCATGTTAGTTTTCATCCCAGCAACTGTTATCTGATTGCTCTTGGTTTTAACCCAACTATTTGGCTTAAACTTAAAGCTCCAGCACTCAGCAAGTAGTTGGATATTATGATCTAAACTTCTCTTCTAGCTCTGTGATTCTATGATATTTGCCACATCTCCTGGTATGTTCTGAGTTCATTCTTTAACATTTGATAGGATCAAAGCAGTCAGTAAGACATGTTAGATTTGATTGTGTGAAATGGGAAAACCTGCCTTAGTTTTGGATCAATCTTTTTTTGCTTAAATCCTTGGTATTATATACATAGCACTATTTGTATCCCGAGATGTTCTACTCAAAAATCATTGGAGTGAAATACCTTCATATTTCTCTGACCTTATGAGAGGCGAGAAGCAAGTGATGGTTTAGCATGTTGGGTTACATGTAATTTTGTCTGGTCACTGCATAAGTTAATGAAGCAACATTTGTTTCTAAGCACACATTAGGAGGGTTGAAATATTGGAGAAAAGCAGCTCCATTACAAGCAAACAAACTAGTCTTCTAGTTAAAGGCAATTTCATTCCAAGTGTCAGGTTTCTCATTTTCCAATGTTCTCCAATAATAAATATAGGGTACCTATTGCAGGAGTAGCATTGAAAATGACAACACTGAACATCAGGGCTTACCCAAGTTGTGTCTTTTATTTTAGTATAATGCTGAAAAAATATCAGCACACCTTAGCCTTGGTGTTTGCGGTGAATGAAATAAATGGAAACAGCATGATCTTACCCAATAGGACGCTGGGATTTCATATCTATGATAGCCACTTTGATGCCCAGCTAACTTACCAGACCACGCTGAACCTACTTTTTAATCAGAAGCCAACTATTCTGAACTACAAGTGCAGCAAGAAGATACCAGCAGCTGTCATTGGGGGTACTGACTCAGAAACCTCTGTTCACATAGCTACTATCTTAGGGATTTACAAGATTCCTCGGGTAAGGTGGATTACACATGTATTGTTTAGGAATTTATTATCTATTACAATATTTCTCAATCTTGACAATATTAAGATTGGTAAACTTCACCTCCCAATGATGTACTTAAAAGGTTATTAAGAAATTTATTATCCACACTTATTAAGAAAGCATTTGCATTTGTTAAGAAACTTATTATGTACAGAATACTGTTTAGATTTTCTCTATAAATTTGATCACATGATGTACCAAAAGCAGGTTGATCTGAGCAGAAATAAGCTTCTTCTAAGTTTAGTGTGAGAATACAAAGACTTTTTAGATCTCATTGCCAGCACCACAAAATCATTTTCCTCCTTAATGTGATGCAATTTCCTTCTCCTTTGCTGGTAATGTGATATTTCAGGAAGGGAGAGATGTTGCATTTTTTCCCTCTCATTTGCTCTGCGGTAAATTTGTTTATAAAAGTGTTAGTGAAATTTAAAACTTGATTTAATTATACAAGTTATGAATGGATAATATGCATAAAAGGGCTTCCTTGTTGGAAAGACATTCTCACAATGCTCACTGGTGTTTATCTTTAATATGTGATTATCTTCTTTCCGTTTCCATTCTTTACCCTGGTCTTAACTATTCCCTCTATTTTTCTTTCTCTTAGTTCCTTTTGCGCTCTTTATTCCTTATCATTAAATTAGAGAAGGAGATCCAAAGTAATCTGATACATGAATAACCACTGACGTTTTAAAAACTCTTTTAAACTTATATAAAAGATAAACATGATAAAAGGAATGTTTCATATTAATTGTTAATTTAGGTGCAGTGGTGGGATTCATATAATTTAATACCAGTGGTTCTATTCTACTGATTCAGCCCAGTTCTAGCATACTGGTAGTGCTGAAGATCAGCAGAGACCAAACTGGTTCCCTGTGACAAGGTGCTATTGGGCCCATCCACCCATCTGGGTTTGCATACTGATCTTTATTCCCTGCTTTTGAAGTGCAGCTGCTTTGCGCAGCATAGCAGAATGCTGCATGTCAGCTGCTGAAGCTACAGGGAGAGTGCAAAATTCCAGGAAGTGAGTACAAAAGCCTCTGTATGTGTGCAAAGGCTGATGGCGGGAAAGAGAGATCTTCGAAACCTGCAATGCTTGGCTGAACAGCGTGACATGGTGAGGCTTGTCTGCCTTTCAGGCACAGTTCTCAGCTTCTGCAGGACCTCCATGGGACTGCCGCCCACTAACCCTCCCTTCTGCCACCAGCCCTGAATCCAGTCTGCAACAGGGGGATACACTGCTACTGGGGGTAGGCAAGTGGGGGGAAAAGCAGCCCTCGTGGGAGAATGCCATGCTGGGACCAGGTCATCTACCTGCCTAGCAGGAGTGCCGCTGCCAGGCATTGGCCCCATTGGGATCTGAAGGACAGGACACTCAGGCTGGCAGAGGTGTGTGAAAACTCTGGAGCCCCTTAAGGCCTATGGGATGGATCAGGTCATCCAAGACTTCCTGGAAAGGGCTTTGTTATAGAGGGCTGTGTTCCGGGACCAGGTGCTTTCTCTTAAGCCTTTCATCTGGAGGCACTGCAGAAGCTGAGAGGCTGGCCCAAAAGATGGATGAGCTTCATCGTGTTCCCCCCAGGCACCCCTTCAGCCAAGCACAGCAGGCCTAGAGTTAGTCTCCTTCCTCTGCCATTGGCCTCATCCTCTCACCCAGGCAGCCAGTAGGCCAGGCAAGGTGTAGCTGGGAGGGGATGGTTGAGTGGCTGGGCATGGCGATCAGTAGTGGGATTCAGCAGTTCACTGAAGTGCAAAAAAAAAAAAAAAAAAAGCTACTGGTTCAACTGAACTGGTGTAAACCAGCTGAATCCCACCTCTGGTTAGGTGGTAGCATTTAGTTGCTACTGACTTCTCTTAGATTGTAAACAGGGAAATAAAAGGAATAATAATGAATCAAAAATAAATAATGAAAAATTAGGACACATAGAGGAACATTTCATGCATTATTCATACTTCGTGAATTATTAACTAGAGATGGGAAATGGATGACAAGAGAAATAATCTGTCTAAATGCACATAAAAGAAGTCATGATGATATGGAATTTGTTATGCAGAACAAATAGTGTGTTTTATTATTTATTTATTTTGGTTTGGTTTAGCTCATGTTAAGGATGGAGATAACTAAATGTTACATAGAGTCAAGTTTGTGATTAGAGCAGCCTTTGGGTATGCTGTACACTAATTAAATGTTGTTTTAAAAAAGAAAGTGAAAACTACTGTGTTTTTGTGCTTGACCCTTTTTATATTTCCCTATAATATAATGTAATTATGTTGGCCTTTAGGTCTCCTATTGTTTATATTCTCCACCAGTGAATGATATAAGACATCCATCTTTCTTATAACGTATGGTACCTAATGAAGCACATCAGTACACAGGAATAGTCAACCTATTGCTGCATTTTCAATGGAAGTGGATTGGGATCATGGCTATGGATGATGATAAAGGAGAAATATTTGTGCAGACCTTGAAGAAAAGCTTTTCTGACAATGGAATATGCATTGCCTTCTCTAAACGAATGCCCCTCCAAAGCAATATTTTAGACATGGTTGTTAATTTGAATGATATGTTTAGGGAAATGGCCCTGTTGCTGAGTAAAGCAAATGTCAATGTCTGTGTTATCAGTGCTGATGCTCATATGATGTTAAAATTGCAGATGGCGCTCAGTTGTGCTGAATCAGATATGATGCTGCCTGTGCAGAAGGTATGGGTGATGACAGCCCATTGGGATTTTTCACTGGAGCCCTTTTTAAATAGTTTAAATATGCAGATCTTCCACGGTACCCTGTCCTTTGCAAGTCACACCTCAGAGATGTCAACATTTCAGAATTTCCTTCTCTTCCAGGACCCCCATTCTCTTACCAATCATTTTATCAGAGTGTTCTGGGAACAAGCATTTAAATGTTCATTTCCAGCTTCTGCAACAGACAAGGAGAACCTTGGAAGCTGTACTGGCAATGAGAGACTAGAAAGCCTTCCGCAGCCTTTTTTTGAAATGAGAATGACCAGTCAAAGCTACAGTGTTTACAATGCTGTCTATGCTTTGGTGCATGCTTTGCATGCCTTTTATTCATGCAGAAGGAAATATGGAGCTGTGTTGGATAGAGATAACACAGGGACTTCAAAATTGCAGGATTTTCAGGTAATATGTCACCTAGGAGGCAGATTATTTTTGATGCATCAATGTTATTGTTAACATTAGTGTCTTCATTTATATAAGAAGAATTCTCATTCTATATATAATGCCTTACTGAGCATTCCTAGAGGAGGTACAAAGAAGGCAAGTATAGGAGTATATGAGTAGTCCTTGACTTATGTCCACAAGCAGGACCAACATTTCTATTTCTATGCAAGTCAGTTGTTTAATGAGACCTGCCCATTTTTTTGTCATGGTTGTTAAGTAAGTCATTGTAGTTGTTGAGCAAATTAAACAATAATTGTGTGAATCCAGCTTCTCCCATTGACTTTGCTATCAAAAGCTAGATGGGAAGATCACAAATGGTGATCACAAGACCTCAAGACACTGCAACTATTGTAACTACATACCAGTTGCCAAGTGCTCAAATTTGATCACATGACTGTAAAGATGCACCAGTAGTTATAAGTGCAAGGTGTAGTTGTAAGTTATTCTTTCAGGGCCATTATAACTTTTAATGATCACTAAATGAATGGTTGTAAGTCTAGGATGACCTGCAAACAATGGAGATAAATACATGTAAATAACAATAGCATTTAGACTTATACACCACTTCACAGTGCTTTAGAGCCATCTCTAAGTGGTTTACAGAGTCAGCCTATTACCCCCAACAATCTTGGTCCTCATTTTGCTGACCTTGGAAGGATGGAAGGCTGAGTCGACCTTGAGCCAGGTGAGATTTGAACTGACAAATTGCAAGCAGCCAGCAGTCAGCAGAAGTAGCCTGCAGTACTGCACTCTAATCACTGCGCCACCATGGCAAATAGACTCCATAATGGCAATAAAAGGACAAAAGTTTTTCTGAGACTATCATTTTTGTATGTTTTGAAAGAAATGACAGATGCAGGATGCTACAAAATCCAGAATTTAGGATTTTATCCATCCTTTTGCAAAATATTCCAATTTAAGTAAATAATAAAAAATGCACAATAAGTTGTAGCAGAAAAAAATACATAACTGCTAAATAAAGACTTGAAAACTGCCCAGAAGGTAGACAACATATAAATTTAATTTAGTAGAAGTGCCATATTTCCCCGGAAATAAGACCCGGTCGTGTGTGTGTGTGTGTGTGTGTGTGTGTGTGTGTGGTATTTAGGTTTCTTCAGGTATTTTCCCACGTCTTAATATTTGTGCTTTTATTATAGCGATGTTATAGCGATGTTTCGGCAGTCTTTGTCCATTTTGAAGGCAGTCTTGATGTGATGCCTGCGTAGTATCTTGCTGATTTTGTCTGTTGTTCCTCTTATGTAGGGCAGGTGTTTGGTTCTGGTAATTAGTGTTTTGAGTATGGATTTTATTTATGCTGGGTGGTGTTGGGATTGAGCATTTAGGTAGTGGTTGGTGTGTGTTTTCTTCTGGTGCATGGTGTGTCCTAGTGTGCCATCTGTTTTTTTGTAGATTAGTACATCTAGGAATGGTAGTTGTTTGTTTCCGTTTCCATGGTGAATTTGATTTTGGGGTGTGTATTCACTTCCTCACTAGTCAGTTCCTCACTAGTCCAACAAATGAAAGCTACAGGTCATAGCATAAACTTCAATGGCACCAAAACCCTAGCCACTATAGAAAACCCCAACTACAGAATTATCAGAGAAGCCATAGAGATTGAAAAAAGACCTGAAAGCATGAATAGAAGTGATGACGCCACCAGACTGTCAATTATCTGGAAGCCTGCACTCTCAAACAAAAAAATCTCCACACCACAAGCCACACAAACACCTGGGCACAAAAAGACCCCCGATACCTGCAGCTCAAACACACCCCATCCAGGCACTCAGATGAAACCTAGCTTCCTAATAAATGATAGCTGTCCGTTTACTCGGAGCCAAGCTGCACTAAAAGCCTCCAATACAGGAAACACAATGTTGCCAGCCAATCAAGACAAAAAAAGCCAAAGTTTGTCATTTTTGTAAGTGGTTTCAGTTTCAGCTCTCCAAGTTGTAAGTTGTTTTATCTTGTCCCAAAATAAAGGGTGGATTTTGCTGCTCAATTCCAGGTGTCGTGCTAGCAAATCTTTGTTTAACTGATCCAATCTCTTTCTGTGGAGCTCGTTCCTGAGTAGAGCCATTTCAGTTCTTTTCAGGATACGTTTAGTAGCTGCTGTGATGAAATGTTAATTTGAAGCAGGTTGGTGTTGCATTGTTGTCTCTGCAGCTGCGTAGGAATTTGAGGTCACATAGTATTCCTGCTCTTTTAACTTCTAGCTTCTCATAGGTTTTGGTATGGCTGTTTATTTCCTCCCCATAGAGGTCTGATATTTATTTTCTTTAGTTTTCATGGGTACTTACATGTATGGTATTCAGCTTTGTTCGGGTATTTTCCCACGTCATTATACTTGTGCTTTTAAAGTTGTAGCAATGTTTCGGCAGAATCTCATCTGCCATCATCAGGCTTCTGTATTGTGTTCGTCTGTGAGTCAGACTTTTACAGTTGTTTCAGTTTTAAATTTGGGGCTAGCCTACTGCTGTGCCAGAATGGTTTTTTCTTCATCCTGATTGGTTGGGAGTCTTGGTCTGTGTTTATTAGTCTTGGAGTTTGCTGTGTTCTACTTGATTGGTGTTTCTAATATCTTCTGTCTGTTTTGTGGCTTTTTTGTGTGCCTTGATTGGCTACAACTTTAAAAGCACAACCATAATGACGTGGGAAAATACCCAAACAAAGCTGAATACCATTCATATAAGTACCTGAAAAAACTTAAGAATATATGTATGTATGTATGTATGTATGTATGTATGTATGTATGTATGTATGTATGGCATTCAGCTTTGTTCGGGTATTTTCCCACGTCATTGTAGTTGTGCTTTTAAAGTTGTAGCAACGTTTCAGCAGAATCTCATCTGCCATCATCAGGCTTCTGTATTGTGTCCGTCTCTGAGTCAGGCCCCCACAGTTGTTTCAGTTTTAAATTTGGGGCAGCCTATTGCTGTGCCAGAATGGTTTTTTCTTCATCCTGATTGGATGGGAATCCTGGTCTGTGTTTATTGGTCTTGGAGTTTGCTGTGTTCTGCTTGATTGGTGTTTCTAATATCTTCTGTCTGTTTTGTGGCTCTTTTCGTGTCTTGATTGGCTGGCAACATTGTGTTCCTTTATTGGAGGCCTTTTGTGCAGCTTGGCTCTGGGTAAATGGACGGCTATCATTTGTTAGGAAGCTAGGTTTCATCTGGGTGCCTGGTTGGGGTGTGTTTGAGCTGGAGGTATCAGGGGGGATCGTTTTGTGTCTATGTGTTTGCCTGGCTAGTGGTGGGGAGATTTTTTTTTTTGTTTGTGAGTGCAGGCATCCAAATGATTGACAGTCTGGTGGAATCATCTCTTCTATTCATGCTTTCAGGTCTTTTTTCAATCTCTATGGCTTCTCTGATGATTCTGTGGCTGGGGTTTTCTATAGTGACTAGGGTTTTGGTGCCACTGAAGTTGATGCTATGGCCTGTGGCTTCCATGTGTTGGACTAGTGAGGAAGTGTGTTCCAGCTTTTTGACTGCATTTTTGTGTTCATCCAGGCGGGTACTTATTCTTCTATTGGTCTGTCCAATGTATGTGGCCGGGCATGATGCACAGGGGACTTCGTATATGCCTTGGTTTTCCAGGTCAATTTTATCTTTGGGGTTTCTAAGGATGGCTGCCATTTTTCTGTCTGTTTTGAAGGCAGTCTTGATGTGATGTCCGTGTAGTATCTTGCTGATTTTGTCTGTAGTACCTCTTAGTTGGGCAGGACAGCTGCTCCATAGGTCTGTTCATCTTCTGGGTCTCCATTATGTCTCAGTGTGTTTTTGTGGATCAAGCCGGTGATTTTGCTTTTGTGGAAACCATTGGCTGTTAGCACAGTCAGGGTGCATATTTCATCTTTATGTGTGTCTTGTCTGCCAGGTGTTTGGTTCTGGCGATTAATGTTTTGGCCACGGAGTTTATCTGTGCTGGGTGGTGGTGGGATTGGGCATTGAGGTAGCGGTTAGTGTGTGTTTTCTTCTGGTATATGGTGTGTCCTAGTGTGCCATCTGTTTTTTTGTAGATTAGTACATCTAGGAATGGTAGTTGTTTGTTTGCTTCCATTTCCATGGTGAACTTGATTTTGGGGTATGTGCTCTTTAGGTGTGTTAGAAAATTGTTTAGGTTTTCTTTTCCATCGGGCCAAATCACAACTGTATCATCGATGTATCTTAGCCATAGTTTGGGTTTTTGGGTGGCATTTGCCATGGCTCTGGATTCAAATTCTTCCATGAACAGATTTGCAATAACGGGTGACCCTGGTGATCCCAAGGGGGCTCCTTTGATCTTCTTGTATCTTTGTCCTTTGTATATGAAATATGTGTTGGTTAAGCAGTGTTCCATGAGGTGCTTGGGTGGTTTGGATTTTGTTTTTGATGATTTGTAGGGTTTCTTTCACTGGGACTTGGGTGAATAGTGAAACCACATCGAAACTTATTCATATATGTATTGCCACAAAAAAATCACCAGATCTTCCATTGCCTCACCTCACTTGCATGTGTTGCTCATGGCATCCTTTTCACTATCAGAGGCCTTCAGGAACTTCTTTTGAGGCCAGCAAGGCCAGCAAGGGTTTCCTGAAGGCCTCTGTAGCTGATAACAGAGCTCCAAAGCTCTGTAATCAACTGCAGAGGCCTTCAGCAAAATCTTGCTGGCCTTGCCAGGTGCAGAAGAAGTGGGCTGGCAAGGCTAGAAAGGAATTGACCTTTGTGATCACCTTATTAGCAACTGCATCCTCTTCGGTGAAGATGTCAAATTATTCAACACCACAGTCAATGCTATCATCCCTCACAAAGATCTTGATTATGTGTCTGAATGGTCTAACAGTTGGCAACTCCAAATCTTGACCAACAAATGCTCTGTCCTACACATTGGCAATGTGTGTGTGTGTGTGTGTGTGTGTGTGTGTGTGTGTGTGTGTGTGTGGTATTCAGCTTTGTTCGGGTATTTTCCCAAGTCATTATAGTTGTGCTTTTAAAGTTGTAGCAATGTTTCAGCAGAATTTCATCTGCCATCATCAGGCTTCTGTATAGTGTTCGACTGTGAGTCAGACTTTCACAGATTTTTCTGTTTTAAATACACAAAGAAGGCATACTTCTCAGATCCATAGTCAGCTCCAGAGGAGCACCATTACAAAACCTAACCAAATATCTACCAAAGCAGCTACAGCCCCATACTGAAGAAGCAGCTTCACATGTACCAACTCATGCCACCTCTTGGAAATGATCAAAGATATACACTTGGAACAAAAAGATCTGCTTGTAAGTTTTGACGTGGTTTCACTATTCACTCAAGTCCCGATGAAAGAAACCCTAGAAATCATCAAAAATAAATACTAACCACCCAAACACCTCATGGAACTAACAGAACACTGCTTAACCAACACATATTTCACATACAAAGGAAAAAGATACAAGCAAATTGAAAGAGCCCCTATAGGATCACCACTGTCACCCGTCATTGCAAACTTGTTCAGGGAAGAATTCAAATCCAGAATCCTAGCCAATGCCACACACAAACCCAAACTATGGTTAAGATACATCGATGACACATTTGTTATTTGGCCCCATGACAAAGAAAACCTAAACAATTTCCTAACACACCTAAATAGCACACACCCCAAAATCAAATTCACCAAGGAAATGGAAACAAACAAACAACTACCATTCCTAGATGTATTAATCTACAAAACAACAGATGGCACACTAGGACACATCACATACCAGAAGAAAACACACACCAACCTCTACCTCAATGCCCAATCCCACCACTACCCAGATAAAGTCTGTGGCCAAAACACTAATCGCCAGAACCAAACACCTGGCAGACAAGACACACATAAAGACTGAACTATGCACCCTGACTAAAGTACTGACAGCCAACAGATTCAACAAAAGCAAGATCACTGGCTTGATCCACAAAAACACACTGAGACATAATGAAGACTTAGAAGATGAACAGACCTATGGAATAGCTGTCCTGCCCTACATAAGAGGTACTACAGACAAAATCAGTAAGATATACACAGACATCATATCAAAACTGCCTTCAAAACAGACAGAAAAATAGCAGCCATCCTAAGAAACCCCAAAGATAACATTGACCTGGGAAACCAAGGCATATATGAATCGTGCCCGGGCACATACATTGGACAGACCAATAGAAGAATAAGTACCCCCCTGGATGAACACAAAAATGCAGTCAAAAGGGGGCCAAATCACGAATGTGTCATCGATGTATCTTAACCATAGTTTGGGTTTGTGGATGGCATTGGCCAGGGCTCTGGATTCGAATTCTTCAATGAACAGGTTTGCATGACGGGTGACAGTGGTGATCCCATAGGGGCTCCTTCAATTTGTTTGTATCCTTGTCCTTTGTATATGAAATATATGTTGGTTAAGCAGTGTTCTGTTAGTTCCATGAGGTGTTTAGCTGGTTGGTATTTATTTTTGATGATTTCAAGGGTCTCTTTTATCGGGACTTGAGTGAATAGTGAAACCACGTCGAAACTTATAAGCAGATCTTCTTGCTCCACGTCTAGATCTTTGATCATTTCCAAGAAGTGGTATGAGTTTTGTACATGTGAAGCTGTTGTTTCAGCATGGGGCTGTAGCTGTTTTGCTAAGTGTTTGGCTAGGTTTTGTAGTGGTGCTCCTCTGGAGCTGACTTTGGGTCTGAGAGGTATGCCTTCTTTGTGTATTTTTGGGAGGCCATATAGTTTGGGGCATCTGGAAGATTTTTCTCTTGGGATGATCATCTGTTGGATCTCTTTGCTCATGTGGCTGGTTATAATTTTCTTCTTGGTTAATTTTTTGAGATATGTGGTTGGATCTGTGTTTATGGGTTTGTATGTGGGGTCTTGGAGTAGGTCTGTCAATTTTGTTTCATAGTCTTTTCTGTCCATTACTACAGTGGCATTCCCTTTGTCTGCTGGGAGTATGATTATGCTGCTATCTATTTTCAGGGTTTGTAGCGCTTTAATTTCTTCTTTCTGCAAGTTGCTTTTGGGTGGTTTGCTTGTGCATAGGATGTTGGTAACTTGATGTCTTATTCTATCAGCTTCATCTGTATTTAATTTGGTTAGGCTGGATTCTACTGCACATATGATGGATTCTGTGGGGATTTTTTGGGGTGCTATAGCATAATTGAATTTTTTGGTTAGGACATCTGTTTCGGTTTTGATGAGTTCTCTGTTGGAAATGTTGTATACTAATTGTTTCAGGTGTTGTTGTGAGTTGTTGGGGGCTTTCTTGTCATGTTCTAATTTCTTTAGTTTCTTCAAGAGTTTATCATTTTTGTAAGTGGTTTCAGTTTCAGCTCTCCAAGTTTTAAGTTGTTTTATCTTGTCCCAAAGTAGAGGGTGGATTTTGCTGCTCAATTCCAGGTGTAGTGCTAGCAAATCTTTGTTTAACTGATCCAATTGGAATCTTTTACTGTGGAGCTCTTTCCTGAGTAGAGCCATTTCAGTTCTTTTCAGGATACGTTTAGTGGCTGCTGTGCTGTGATGAAATGTTAATTTGAAGTAGGTGGGTGTTGTATTGTTGTCTCTGCAGCTGTGTAGGAATTTGAGGTCGCATAGTATTCCTGCTCTTTTAATTTCCAGCTTCTTATAGGTTTTGATCTGGCTGTTTATTTTCTCCCCGTAGAAGTTTGATATTTGTTTTCTCAAGTTTTCGCGGGTACTTACATGTATGGCATTCAGCTTTGTTTGGGTATTTTCCCACGTCATTGTAGTTGTGCTTTTATTATTCGGGTTTTCTCCCGCGTGAGATTGGAAGTATCTAGGCAACGTTTCGATGAAGTCTCATTCATCATCTTCAGGCTTCTGTCTTCAGCTCTGTGCTTCTCAGAGTGATGTGAGCTTGCAGCTGCTTCTTCCTTTTAACTGCTAGTGGGGTGTGACTTGATTGGGTGGGGGCTTGGCTGTGTTCTGATTGGGTGGGGTGTGTTCTCATTGGTTGGGGTTTGGCTGTGTTCTGATTGGTTGGGGGTTGGCCATGTTCTGATTGGCTGGAGGTGTGTTCTGTTCAGGTGGGGGCTTGGTTGTGCTCAGGTTGTTCTTAGTTATTGGGGGATTTGAGCTGGTGAGCTGTGATCTTGCTGTTTGGCTTCGAGTTCGTGGTCGTGCTGCATCTTCATGGTGGGGGTCAGTTCGCTTCATGTATGGCTCAGAGGGGTTTGAAGTGGGTAGTGATGCAGCAGCTTCTGGTCTGTGGTCGTGTCTCATCTTCTGTGTGAATCCTTTAGAAAAGACCTTGGTTTCGGCTTCGGTGAGGATCTTGTCTGAGATGTTGTGCACTGTTTGTTTCATGTGTGGCTGTGAGGGGGGAGGAGTTGGTTTCTGGCGTTGTTGTAGTTTTCTGAGTTTGTTGGTGTGTGTGTCTGTCTTGAGGGTGGTCTGTGTTCGGCTCTCCAGACAGCGAGTTGTTTGGATTTGTCCCAAAGTAAGGGGTGAATCTTGTTGCTGAGTCTGAGGTGAAGTGTAAGAAGATCTTTGTTGATTTGGTCTAGGAGAAATCTTTTTGTGTGAAGTTCATTTCTAATTAGTGCCAATTCTGTTCTTTTTAGGATGCATTTGGTGGCTGCTGTGTTGGTGTGGAATTTCAATTGGAAGCTTGTGGGAATTAAATTTTGATCTCGGCAGTTGCATAGGAATCCGAGGTCACATAAAATGGAAGCTCTTTGGACTTCAAGTTTTTCATAAGTCCTGGTCAGATGGTGGGTTTCCTCCCGTAGAGGTGCAATATTTGTTTTCTGAGGTTCTGCGGGTATTTGTATGTGGATCTTTGGTTATTCGGGTTTTCTCCCGCGTAAGATTGGAAGTATCTAGGCAACGTTTCGATGAAGTCTCATTCATCATCTTCAGGCTTCTGTCTTCAGCTCTGTGCTTCTCAGAGTGATGTGAGCTTGCAGCTGCTTCTTCCTTTTAACTGCTAGTGGGGGTGTGACTTGATTGGGTGGGGGCTTGGCTGTGTTCTGAATGGGTGGGGGTGTGTTCTCATTGGTTGGGGGTTTGGCTGTGTTCTGATTGGTTGGGGGGTTGGCCATGTTCTGATTGGCTGGAGGTGTGTTCTGTTCAGGTGGGGGCTTGGTTGTGCTCAGGTTGGTCTTAGTTACAAGATGCCACCACCACACTTCCACGTAAAAAGCAGACTCACACCCACACAGAAGATGAGACACGACCACAGACCAGAAGCCGCACTGCAGCTGCATCACTACCCACTTAAAACCCCTCTGAGCCATACATGAAGCGAACTGACCCCCACCATGAAGATGCAGCACGACCACGAACTCGAAGCCAAACAGCAAGATCACAGCTCACCAGCTCAAATCCCCCAGTAACTAAGACCAACCTGAGCACAACAAGCCCCCACCTGAACAGAACACACCTCCAGCCAATCAGAACATGGCCAACCCCCAACCAATGAGAACACACCCCCACCCAATCAGAACACAGCCAAGCCCCCACCCAATCAAGTCACACCCCCACTAGCAGTTAAAAGGAAGAAGCAGCTGCAAGCTCACATCACTCTGAGAAGCACAGTGCTGAAGACAGAAGCCTGAAGATGATGAATGAGACTTCATCAAACGTTGCCTAGATACTTCCAATCTTACGTGGGAGAAAACCCGAATAACCAAAGATCCACATGTGTGTGTGTGTGTGTGTGTGTGTGTGTGTGTGTGTGTGTGTGTGTGTGTATATATATATATATATATATATATATATATATATATATATATATATATATATATATATATATATATATATATATATATATATATAATGTCTCACCTATATTCACAAGTGAGAATACAAAGTTCCACAGTTCCAAACATTCAAACAAAACAGAAGCAGACTACAAAAGGGTTAATAATGCTATATTCCAGTCCTTGGCAGACTTCCCGGAATCTGTCTGGTAATTCAGAATGTCCATAAATTACAAAGGCCGCTCCCCACATATCCTTTCGACACATCAAACACTTTGCTTCCAAGCAAAGTTTGAGAATCATCACGCCTCCTTAAATCACCTGGATTGGCGTGTCAATCTCCCTAATCAATGTCTGGCTTGACGCCTCCCCTCAGCTTGACGTTTCAGTCTCCTCCTAGTTCTGGCGTCAAGCCACGATTTGTCAGCTTCCCCACTCCAAGCCTCTGACTCATTTTGTGGATCAGTTGCTGGCATGAATGAGTTCGAAGGTTCTGGGGAGGACTGTCTCTGTGACAAACTCTCATCCCCCTGGCTCACATCTCTGTCTTCTAATAATTCAGACTCTACATTCACAGCAGGCTCCAGCCTTCCATCTTCAGAGTCATCAGAGTCAAAACTCCCAGCAGGATTGATCCTTCCAGTCACAACACTATCCCTCACCGCAGGGCCCTTCCCCCGAGTCTGATGATCAGGATGTGGTTTTGACGGAAATTGTGCATGATATATGCGAATAAGATCTGGGGCATGCACTTTGGATACATCCTGCCAAGAGCGAATCTCCGTTTCATTTTCCAGTCTTCCCACAAAGTACTGGAATCATCCCTTCAGCCATCGTGAATCATAAATTCCGACCACTGTAGTATCCGTAACAGGTTCAGTGCTGAGTCTGGATGGAGAACCTGTATCTTCTGGAGAGCGGAGAGTACACGATGGAGTGTCAGCTACTAATAGGGAGTGATGAAAAACAGGGTGAATGCGCATGGAGCATGGTAAAGTGAGTCGATAAGCCACCGGATTAATAACTGCCTCAATAGGGAAGGGACCAATAAAGCGATGATCCAACTTTCTAATCGGACGATCGACCCGAAGATGTTTCGTTGACAACCACACCTTGTCTCCCACAGCCAACGGAGGCGTCGCTCGACGCGAACGATCTGCGAAAAGCTTATAATCTGCTTTCGCTCATTCCAATTGTCTAGAAATTAATTGATGCACCGCATATAACTCCGACAAAAAATCTCGTGCCTCCGGAACTGGAGAATCCGCGATTGACAGGGGGAAAAACCTCGGATGATAACCCACATTGGCATAAAAAGGCATCATGTGGGTGGAGGTGTGCCGAGAATTATTAAAGGCAAACTCTGCCAATGGAAGATAGGTCACCCAGTCGTTTTGTCGTTGATTTACAAAACATCTGAGGTATTGGGCGAGGATGCCAATTACCTTCTCAGTCCCGCCATCGGTTTCCGGGTGGTGTGCCGACGCTAAACATACTTGTACTCGTAGGGCGTTCATTAGACTTTTCCAGAATTGAGCGGTGAACTGAACACCGCGATCTGAAACAACTCTGTCCGGTAAGCCATGTAAACGGAACACGTGTTGTATGAAAAGCCGGGCAGTAACACGAACCGAGAGTAATCTCCTACACGGGATGAAATGGGCCATCTTAGTGAGCATGTCAACCACCACGAGCACCGTCGTATAACCCGACGAAAGGGGCAAGTGCGTTAGAAAGTCCATGGAGATCGCTCCCCATGGTCTGCTCGGAGTCGGCAGTGGTTGAAGAAGTCCAGGAGGTGCAACCGATGCCGCTTTCGCTTGTCGACATTGTACGCAAGAAGTGACATAGGAAGACACATCGTGTCGACCCCGAGGCCACCAAAAAGTCCGAGTGACCAAGTGCAGGGTTTTGTGAAAACCAAAATGACCAGCAGCGGGGTTGTCATGACATTGCATCATGATGAGGGCTCTAAGCGTCCTGGTGGGTACGTACAATAAATCCCGATATCTTAGCAAGCCCTCTTCAAAGGACCATGGGGAATCAGGTCCGACTTCCCGCCTTCTCTGCTGCGTCCACGCATCCAATCGCTGCGCCTCCCGCATTTGAGCCCGTAAATCCACCGGATCTTGAAGTACGGCCAAGGATTCCGGTGGCAACACCGTTCATGGAGGAAGAGGATCCTCGGGACCAATATATTTGGGTTTCCGAGACAATGCGTCTGCCCTCCGATTTTGACCACTTGGAACATAAGTGACGGAGAAATTGAACCTTGCGAAAAACGACCACCGGATCTGGCGTTGGTTCAACTTTTTAGCGGTAGACAAATGTTCCAAGTTTCGGTGATCCATCCGAACCTCTACCTTGTGCTGAGCCCCCTCTAGATGATGTCTCCAGGTCTCAAATGCAGCCTTAATAGCCTACAACTCTTTTTCCCAGATGGTGTAATTACGCTCAGAAGCTGTGAGCTTCCTAGAATAGTATGCGCAGGGGAAAAGAGGCGTGCCATCCTTCGGAGCTTGCAACAATACCTCTCCGATAGCGACATTAGAGGCATCTGTCTCGACCACAAATGGACGATTCGGATCAGGATGCCTCAATATCGGCTCGGCCACAAACGCTTTCTTTAAAGTTTCAAAAGCCTGTTGTTGCGGGGGCCCCCACAGAAACGGGACCTTCTTACGGAGGAGCTGAGTGATGGGATCCATTAACTTAGCAAAACCCGGAATGAAGGTCCTATAGTAATTGGCGAACCTCAAAAGACGTTGCATGTCCTTGACTCGACGAGGGGCTTCCCAACTACACAAGGCCTCGACTTTTTTAGGGTCTATAGCAATGCCCTCGGGAGAGATGATATGCCCTAAAAACTCTATCGACGACTGAAAAAAGAAGCACTTCTCCAGTTTTGCGTAGAGTTTATGCTCCCGAAGACATTGAAGCACTTGACGAACCTGCTGAAGGTGGTGATCTCTGGACCGAGAGTAGATTGAAATATCACCCAGATACAGCACGAAAAACCTATCCAGCATGTCCCAGAAAATGTCATTCATCAAATGCTGGAATACAGCGGGAGTGTTGGTCAGACCAAATGGCATGACGGTGTACTCGAAATGACCATAACGAGTGCCAAACGCCGTCTTCCACTTGTCCCCCTTGCACATCCGAACCAGGTTGTAGGCCCCATGCAGATCGAGTTTAGTGAAGATAGTAGCCTCCCGCAACTGCTCCATCAATTCTGGAATGAGCGGCAAGGGATAGCTATTCCTCACTGTGATGGAGTTCAACCGTCGGTAGTCGCAGCATAAATGAAGTTCTCCCGACTTCTTTTTAACAAAAAGAATGGGAGCCGAAAGAGGGGACGACAAGGGTAGAATAAATCCCCGAGCTAAGTTTTTATCTAAAAACTCTCGGAGTGCAACCAACTCGGGTTCCGACATGGAGTATAACCGCCCCTTTGGCAATGGAGCATCCGGTATCAGGTCCACAGGACAATCATAAGCACGATGTGGTGGTAATTGGTCTGCCTCCTGTTCACTGAAAACATTGGAGATGTCTGATAGCTCCAAAGGTATTGAGACAGCAGGAGCGGCGATATCTTGGCCAGCGCAGACATGTCTCAGGTGGTCCACACATTGGAGACTTGGAAAAGAAATGGCGTTCTGTGCCCAAGCCACCAACGGATCGTGCAAACGCAGCCAGGACACTCCGAGAACCAAAGGGAGATGGAGGTTCGAGGTGACATAAAAACTTATCGCCTCCTCATGATCCCCAATAAGCATACGCACTGGCTGGGTGGCGAAACGAATGGGCCCAGACTTGAGTTCACGCCCATCTACGGTTTCCACCTTAATGGGTGGATCCACAGAAATCAATGGGATTTCAAAATGCTTGACAAAAGCCCAGTCCATAAAGCTGGTTGTAGCCCCTGAGTCCACCAGCGCAATGGCGGGAATTCCCTCCTTCTGGGACTGCAAAAAGATACCAGTGTCCAAAAGTAAATGCCGAGGAGGGCCAGGATTTACTTCAGCAATTTGGGATGGGGGTGTAGAACGTGCCCGACCTAGGGTTTCCCCGAGGTCGGGCCTACCCCGTTTCCCCGACGGGCCAGGAGTGGTTTCGGGCACGGGTCTGTGAGTCCCCCTCCATTGGCAGGAATTTGCAAAATGTCCGGGACCCCCACAATAAAGGCACAAGCCTTCCTTCAACCTTCTCGAACGTTCTCGCACCGTTAAGCGAGGGCGGAGTGCGCCTACCTCCATCGGCTCCTCAGTCTTAACCATGGTTTGAAACACTCTCGGTGGGGTGGTTTGTGCACGAGAAAAAGAAGGTGATTCCATAACGGGCCGTTTGCTTCCGCGTTGTTGTAAACGGGCTTCAATACGTAAGCACTGGATTACCAATACATCCAGAGTTGAAGCCCGCTCTGCATGGACTAACTCATCCTTGATGGCATCAGACAAGCCTTCCTGGAACGCAGTCATATGAGCCGGTTCGTTCCAATTAGAGTCCATACACAGCAAACGAAATTCTGCAATGTATTCCTGCAGGGGACGTTTCCCCTGATAAATGTCCCATAACTGTATAGCCACAGTTTGTAGTTTAATTGGATTTTCAAACATAACTCTCATTTGTTGTAGAAAACCCTGAAAATTGTCCAACAATGGGCTATCTTGAATTAACAAGGGAGTAGCCCATTTGGCAGCCTGCCCAGATAATAGGCTAATCATAAATCCTACCTTAGCCCGGTTGCTTGGGAAGACTTCAGGCCTCAAAGATATAAATAATTGGCACTGACCCATAAATGCCGGGAACATGTCCGTTTGCCCTGAAAATTTCTCCGGCATGGATACCGGGCTTTTCCTCAAGGGAGGGGCTGAGGCAGCAGCAGCAGGGCTTTGAAAGCTGGAAACATAATTCAACAGTTGCGTTACCTGATTTTGAAGAGTTTGATTACTTTGAATCAGTTGATTTATCTGGTGCTGTTGCTGCTCCACAAAACTCTGCAGTTGGGTTTGGTCCATCTTGTTTTGAAGATGGTTTGTTTGGCTTGGAAGCAAAAATGTTATGTCTCACCTATATTCACAAGTGAGAATACAAAGTTCCACAGTTCCAAACATTCAAACAAAACAGAAGCAGACTACAAAAGGATTAATAATGCTATATGCCAGTCCTTGGCAGACTTCCCGGAATCTGTCAGGTAATTCAGAATGTCCATAAATTACAAAGGCAGCTCCCCATGTATCCTTTCGACACATCAAACACTTTGCTTCCAAGCAAAGTTTGAGAATCATCACGCCTCCTTAAATCACCTGGATTGGCATGTCAATCTCCCTAATCAATGTCTGGCTTGACGCCTCCCCTCAGCTTGACGTTTCAGTCTCCTCCTAGTTCTGGCGTCAAGCCACGATCTGTCAGCTTCCCAACTCGAAGCCTCTGACTCATTTTGTGGATCAGTTGCTGGCATGAATGAGGTCGAAGGTTCTGGGGAGGACTGTCTCTGTTACAAACTCTCATCCCCCTGGCTCACATCTGTGTCTTCTAATAATTCAGACTCCACATTCACAGCAGGCTCCAGCCTTCCATCTTCAGAGTCATCAGAGTCAGAACTCCCAGTCACAATATATATGTGTGTGTGTGTGTGTGTGTGTGTGTGTGTGTGTGTGTGTGTGTGTGTGTATATATATATATATATATATATATATATATATATATATATATATATATATATATATGTTTTCTTAAGTTTTCAGGGTACTTACATGTATGGTGTATACCCGAACCAAGCCGAACACCATATATATATATATATATATATTCTGAGGTTTTCGTGGGTATTTGTATGGGGATCTTTGGTTATTCGGGTTTTCTCCCCTGTAAAATTGGAAGTATCTAGGCAACGTTTCAATTAAGTCTCATTCATCATCTTCAGTCTTGTGTCTTCAACTTTGTGCTTCTGGGAGTAATGTGCACTTGCAGCTGCTTCTTCCTTTTAACTGCTAGTGGGGGTGTGACTTGATTGAGTGGGGGCTTGGCCAAAGACCCAACCAATGAGAACATACCCCCACCCAATCAGAACACAGCCAAGCTAGCACCCAATCAAGTCACAGAGTGAGAAGCACAGAGCCGAACAAAGCTGAATGCCATACATGTAAGTACCCGCGAAAACTTAAGAATATATATTAGCAACCCCAAAGATAAAATTGACCTGGAAAACCAAGGCATATACGAAGTCCCCTGTGCATCATGCCCAGCCACATACATTGGACAGACCAATAGAAGAATAAGTACCCGCCTGGATGAACACAAAAATGCAGTCAAAAAGCTGGAACACACTTCCTCACTAGTCCAACACATGGAAGCCACAGGTCATAGCATCAACTTCAATGGCACCAAAATCCTAGCCACTATAGAAAACCCTAGCCACAGAATCATCAGAGAAGCCATAGAGATTGAAAAAAGACCAGAAAGCATGAATAGAAGAGATGATTCCACCAGGCTGTCCATCATTTGGAAGCCTGCACTCACAAACAAAAAAATATCCACACCACAAGCCAGGCAAACACCTGGGCACAAACAGATCCCCCCTGATACTCCAGCTCAAACACATCCCAACCAGGCACCCAGATGAAACCCAGCTTCCTAACTAATGATAGCCATCCATTTACCTGAAGCCAAGCTGCACTAAAGGCCTCCAATAAAGTAACACAGTGCTGCCAGCCAATCAAGATACAAAAAGAGCCAAAAAACAGACAGAAGATATTAGAGACACCAATCAAGCAGAACACAGCAAACTCCAAGACCAATAAACACAGACCAAGACTCCCAACCAATCAGGATGAAGAAAAAACCATTCTGGCACAGCAATAGGCTGCCCCAAATTTAAATCTGAAACCACTGTAAAAGTCTGACTCACAGACGGACACAATACAGAAGCCTGATGATGGCAGATGAGATTCTGCTGAAACGTTGCTACAACTTTAAAAGAACAACTACAATGACGTGGGAAAATACCGAACAAAGCCAAGGCCATACATATATATACCATAAAACTTATATATATATATATATATATATATATATATATATATATATATATATATATGTATGTATGTATGTATGTATGTATGTATGTATGTATATATAGTACATACATACATACATACATACATACTAGAACCTAGAAATATATATATATATATATATATATATATATATATATATATATATATATATATATATATATATATATATTTATATTTTATTTAAGTTTTCTTAAGTTTTCCATTTACCTGAAGCCAAGCTGCACTAAAGGCCTCCAATAAAGCAACACAATGCTGCCAGCCAATCAAGATACAAAAGAGCCAAAAACAGACAGAAGATATTAGGAGACACCAATCAAGCAGAACACAGCAAACTCCGAGACCAATAAACACAGACCAAGACTCCCAACCAATCAGGATGAAGAAAAAACCATTCTGGCACAGCAATAGGGTGCCCCAAATTTAAATCTGGAACCACTGTAAAAGTCTGACTCACAGACGGATACACACAAGCTCGATGGATATGACCTTGTTGATGACCCTCACTCTGTCAAGGACCTTGGAGTTCTCATATCGAATGACCTAAGCACCAAAGCTCACTACAACAGTATTGCCAAAAAGGTTTTAAGAGTTGTAAATTTAATTTTATGAAGCTTCTCCTCTGGTAATACTGTTTTGCTAACTAGGGCATTCAAAACCTTTGCTAGACCAATACTTGAGTTCAGCTCTGCTGTCTGGAATCCACACTGTATATCAGACATAAATACAATTGAGCAAGAAGTATTTTACCAGAAGAGTACTACATTCCTCTGTTCACAATAGAATACCCTACACCAACCAGACTTCAGATTCTAGGCTTAGACAACCTTGAACTACACTGGCTAAGATTGGACTTAAGCATAGTACATAAAATCATATGTTACAATGTCTTGCCAGTTAATATTTCAGCTTTAACCGCAACAACACAAGAGCACACAACAGATATAAACTTAATGTAAACCACTCCAAAGTTATAGCAGAAAAAATATATAACTGCTTAATAATCACTTGGAAATTGCCCAGAGATACTGGAAGGTAGACAATACATAAATTTAATTTGGTAGAAGCAGTAATAGTAGTGGTAGTAGAGGTAGCAGTATAGTAGTAGCAGCAGCAGCAGCAGTAGTAGTAGTAATAGTACTACTAGTAGTATTCCCTTGGCAGGTAGTAAACCTTAACTTTGAAATACCTGTGACATAGGTATACCAAAATATTTCTATGCCAAAGGAAAATTTAGTCTGTTTGTTTGAAATACATTATCTGCTAGTTCTTAGTATCCTTTTAAAACTGAGCTGACTGAAATATTTGATTGGGGAAGGAAATAATGGGACAACCAATAATGGAGTGATAAAATAATTAAATAGCTTCTGAGTATAGCAAAACTCTATTCCCAGCCAAACAATTTTCACTGTTTCCACCACTTTGGTAATAATCCTTGCCAAAACTTCATTTCCTCCAGCTTTACCATTTCCTAAGTCAAGTCTCCTTTAACAACTGTGCCGGAGACATGGTATCTTTTGACAAGAAGGGTGAATTGCTAGCTGGATTTGACATTATCAACTGGGTAACTTTCCCTAACAAATCCTTCATGAAAGTGAAAGTGGGACAAATGGATCCTGAAGCACTATCAGACAGAAGGTTCTCCATAAATGAAAGAAAAATCACATGGCCAGCCCATTTTAACCAGGTAGGACCAAAATAAAATTTCCAGTTTGAAAATCAAAATAAATAGCTCTTTTTTCAGCAATTAACATTTGCCAGTATTGTTATAATAAGTGTCTGGAAGAGGACAAACTTGACATTTTTGATCCAGTGTGTGAAATTTTAGCAAAGCTAATTTGCAAAGGGAATAGAATAGAATAGAATTCTTTATTGGCCAAGTGTGATTGGACACACCAGAAATTTGTCTTGGTGCATATGCTCTCACATAAAAGAAAAGATTACATTCATCAAGAATCATAAGGTACGACACTTAATAATAGTCATAGGGTACAATAAGCAATCAAATCATACTAGGAAACAGTCAGTATAAATCATAAGGATATAAGCAACAAAGTTACAGTCATACAGTCATAAGTGGGAGAAGATTGGTGAAAGTAGGGATGGGAAGATTAATAGTAATAGTAATACAGACTTAGTGAATAGTTTGACAGTGTTGAGGGAATTATTTCTTTAGCAGAGTGATGGTGTTTGGGATAAACTGTCCTTGTGTCTATTTGTTTTGATGTGCAGTGCTCTATAGCATCATTTTGAGGGTAGGAGTTGAAACAGCTTATGTCCAGGATCTGAGGGTTCTGTAAATATTTTCACAGCCCTCTTTTTGACTCGTGCAGTACATAGGTCCTCGATGGAAGGCAGGTTGGTAATAATTGTTTTTTCTACAGTCCTAATTATTTTCTGAAGTCTGTGTCTGTCTTGTTTGGTTGCAGAACCAAACCAGACAGTTATAGAGATGCAGATGACAGACTCAATAATTCCTCTGTAGGACTGTATCAGCAGCTCCTTGGGCAGTTTGAGCTTTCTGAGTTGGCACAGAAAACATTCTTTGTTGTGCTTTTTGATGATGTTTTTCATGTTGTGTCCATTTTAGGTCTTGAGATATGATAGTGTATAGTAATCCTAGTGTTAATACACATGTTTGTATTAAGATAGTTATTCAATGTTTCAATTTGCCATTCTAATGCCAATCACAAGAATAAATCAAAAAGCAGAGAAAAATAAAGTGATAACAATGAAATAAATGCAGTAGTGTAAGGCATGTGACAAGGCAATCAGCACCTCTTGTCCTTTAGAAGGACATCATTCTCACAAATGATTTATTTATTTTGTTAGACGTTTATTCTGTCTTTATTACTTTATAGAGAATTCAAGATGGAGAACTTATCTAATATTCCTTCCTCCTCTTGATTTCCCCACAACCACAATCTAAGAAGTGGTTTGGGCTGGGAGAAGTTTGGTCACTCAGCCATTTTTTCAAGCCGAAAATGGGACTAAAACTCAGAGTCTCTTGGTTTCTAGGCCAGCACCTGAACTACTACTTTGTTTAAAAAGGAGGAAGAAATGTCAAAATAACTTGCAAGAATTGCATGCAAAAACAGGGTTGAAGGAAACAAACTTGTAAAGTTGCAAACACCACAGATAACATTTCAGAATAATCTCCCATAGAATGATGCAAAAGACAAGAGAGGTTATAGGAAATTGCAATCTGAGCTGGACCTGTTAGTAGGAAAAGAGACTAGAATGAGCAGCAATATTTTGCAAGATGCATCAAACCTGCAGTCAAGATGTTTGTTATTTATTTGCACAAGGCGAGTATTCTTTTTATTTGAAAACTACTTGCTCCGAGAGGTGAGCAGATGGATATGACAAGGAGTGGCTGGGGTGGGGGGGAGGCAGAGCCAGACATGGCAAGGAGAGGATGGGCAAGATGAGGTGCCCTTTGACGTGAGTTACATTGAGGTGGCCATGCCCATTCAGCCATGCCTACCCAGCCAGTCATTAGGGCAGAGAATCAGTTGTTAAATTATTTGAATCCCACCACCAACATTGAACAGGCCTGAAGTCAAATACAAGCAGAATGTATCACAAAACACTGATCACATAGGTTATTTTCAGATATTAGTGATGAAAAAGGCCTACTCAGAGTGATGGTAAGTTTCATCAACAATACATGCTATTTTCGACCATTTGTTATATGTATACATATCTGCACAAACACACGAAACTACTGAATATTTCTCAGAAGTTTATGATGCATGTACTGATTTCTGAAAATGGTTGGATTCAAGGGAATAAAATATGTTTTTTTCTCTCTCACTCTCTTTAATGATAGACCATACCTCTTGCTCTGTGCAGTGATCATTGCCCACCAGGCTCCAGAAAGAAAATGAAGGAAAGTGAGCCTTTTTGTTGCTATGATTGTAATATTTGTCCATCAAGAAAATTTTCAAATGAAAGAGGTAGGAAATATTGAATTGTTATATTTATGCGTGTGCATAAATAAAGTATGTATCCATAAAGACAGCCACAGAGATTTCACACAGAGATATCACACACTTAGAGGTCATCTCTCATTATTTGTGAGAGTCCCATTCTAGATGAGCTCTCCAATAGCAAGTTTTAACAAATATCTATTTAACAGAGATGTGAATAGTTGTTAATGTTGCTGAACTACATCTGCCAGCACTTCTGGCTTGGAGGATTGAAAGCAATGAATGATGAGAATTGTTGCACATTTCAGTTTCAAAATCCATAGTTGTCCACTGAAGTTTAATGACATAGGATGTTTTCAATTAGTAAATATTTCTCAATAAGCAAAAGTATGCAAAATTTGAAATACTGCTATGAATTCTGAAATACTACACATATTTTCACAGATATGGATGACTGCTTAGACTGTCCAGAAGAACAGTATCCAAACAAGGAAAAAAACTTGTGCATTCCAAAGGATCTAAATTTCTTGTCTTACAATGAAACTTTGGGCATCACTTTGGCTGTTCTGGCTTTATCATTTTCTGTGACCACAGTGGTGGTACTTGGAATTTTCATAAAACATCGGAATACTCCCATTGTCAAAGCTAACAACCGGAATCTCACTTATCTTCTCCTTGTCTCCCTCTTCCTCTGCTTCCTCTGTTCCTTGCTATTCATTGGTCAGCCCCAATTGCTGACCTGTCTTCTTCGTCAAATTGCTTTTGGGATCATCTTCTCAGTTGCTGTCTCTTCAGTTTTGGCCAAAACCCTCACAGTGGTTCTAGCTTTTATGGCTACTAAGCCAGGATCAAAAATGAGAAAATGGGTGGGGAAAAGATTTTCAAATTCTCTGATTCTCTGTTGTTCCTGCATTCAAGCAAGTATTTGCATATTGTGGCTGTGCACTGGCCCTCCGTTCCCAAATTTGGACATGCATTCTCTTCCGGAAGAGATTGTAGTTGAATGCAATGAAGGATCAGGCAACATGTTCTATTATATTTTAGGATATATGGGATTTCTTGCTCTCATCAGCTATATTGTGGCTTTCTTTGCTCGAAAACTGCCAGACTCTTTTAATGAAGCCAAATTTATTGCTTTTAGCATGCTGGTGTTTTGTAGTGTATGGGTGACTTTTGTGCCAACTTATCTGAGCACGAAAGGAAAATACATGGTAGCTGTGGAGATCTTCTCCATCTTGGCTTCCAGTATAGGAATATTGGGATCTATCTTTTTCCCTAAATGCTACATAATCATACTGAGACCAGAACTCAACACAAAGGAGCACCTAAAAATGAAAAATTAACAATTACTGCTATCCATTGATTTGAAGAAGTTAGCACTGGCTTTAAGAAGAAAGTTTGGGAGATAGAATGTTGCTCAGTTGTGAGCAGAAAGAAAATGTAAGAAAAGAATATAGCTCCAAGTTGATCTCACTGTCCTTAAAATGGAGAAAGGGGATCCTTTGGAGTAGCTATCAAATGTCTGTAAATATAACATATAACAATAAAGTAATATTCCTGTAATCCCTGCAGCATCAGTTTTGTGGCCTGGCCTACTTGAAAATATTGACGTGTTATTTGGAAGTAAACATATTTGATTATAATATTTCTTTTTCAGCCCTTAAAGCAATGCATCTTGTCAGCTAAACAAAGGCAAGATACTGTATTTATCTCACTGTATAAACTGTATATTTAGGTTCACTTTTATCCTCCATTTCATATTTATTTCATATTACATATCCTCTCATTAAAATATTTCAATTATGACTGCTCTATGACAAGTACAGTGAAAGGCAGATTGCTAACCATTGTTAAAGATAAAACCCACAATAGATGAAAATATAATGTACAATGGGCAAAGAACATGCCTTCTCAGAGTCTGTGGAGGTGAGAAAAAAATGATTGGCTGGTTCGAGCCTAGAGGATGGGGAATTCTGAGAGTTGAAGGCCACACATCATAAAATTGCTGAGGTTGAGAAACACTGAGTTCAAAATTTTCAGTGTCAACTCCTTTATTTGAAGCCACAGTAAGCTAACCCATCTCAACCGGGCTGATTTCATGGCCAACCTGCTTCACAAAGTGAGGCATAAAAAAGTATGAAGGTGATAATGGCTAATTTATTTATACCTAAAAATGGAAACTATTTGTAACTGGGGACCCCATGTCTGCCCTCCCATCCATGTACAGTGAAACCTTGGGTCGGAAATGTTTCTGTTCATGACCAAATCAGGTGATGACCAGAATTTTCAGCAAATTTTTGTTTCTAGTCACAAACACATCTTCACGTGGAGACTAGACACAGCTGCAGCAATTTTCCCTGCTGTGATGGTTTCCCTTTCGGTGCCATTTTTTTATCTGCGCATGCACAGATGGTCATGCTTCCGGTCACAACCAAATTGGGTTGCGACTGTAGTCCTGGAATGAATTATGGTCACAACCCAAGGTTCCACTGTATTCTTAGATACTTCAGAGATAATTGTATGGTTCTTTTGGTCATAAGAATGCAGTACAAGATATTTAATGGATAAAGTCAAAGGACTATTCACTCCATCATATTATTTCCTCAATGGAGCAAAGGGATGCCTACAGGAAGCTTAAACATGGATATGATCATGCCCTTAAGAACCAACTTATTTCTTGTCCTGGAAGTATGAGACCAATTTATGCCTCGTAGCCACTGATAAATTTATCTTCAGTGGTCTGCAATGCTTTCTAAGATACTGGACATCACAAGATCATATGGAAGCAAATTATTTAGCTGGATATGTTATTTAGCAGTACTCTGTTCCTTGGGCAGAATTCTCCTTAACAGTTTGTTTAAATGTTGGTTCCAAAGACCTTTGTTGGCCATGTAAAACATATATTTTCTGTGAATTATGTATCCTCTTAGCATATTGGAAAAGAATTATTGATAGCAATCTTCCAATATCAAGGAGACTGTCACAAACAAAATGGGGTCAACCTATTCTCCAAAGCCCCTAAGAACAGGACAAGAAGTCATGGATAGAAACTAATCAAGGAGAGAATGAGCCTAGAACTAAGAGAAAAAAATCCTAACAGAACAATTAATCAGTGGAAAGGTTTATTCTAGAAGTCACAGGTACTCCATCACTGAAGATTTTTAAGAACAGCCATTTGGGAGGTGGAGCCAGCTGCCAGAGAGAGTGGAAGTGTGAATGGAGATCTTTGCTTCATCAATCCACTTTTTCCCTGTGTTCATGGGACTTGTTGGAGTCAAGGAGATCCTGGAGTGATAGCCGGAAGAGTGGGCATCTTGTGGAATGCTTCCGAGCAGCGTTTGTGGTGGAACACGATTAGAAAACCAACAAGAACTAATCAAGTGGACCAGGAGGAAGATAGTCAGCAATGGCCGACTGAACAGCCTGACAGAGGGACGAGGCTAGGGATGAATCAGCAGAATGATGGTGGAGCGGCTTTTGACTAAATTATTCACTGGGCTTCTTCTGCAGATGAGGAAGTGAAAGGGAGTGCTTTTTTAGTGATTTGTGGAATGAGCTCTGGCAGAAGAGAAAACCCAGATGGACTGGAGGAGAAGCGGTGAGAGATCAGTGGTGGCAGAAGGATCAGCAGGAAAAGCCAGACAGTAAGCTGAAGTGGAGATAAGAGTAATTCTGGATAGTGTTAAATGTGGTTTGTCAATCTGAGAGCTGCAGTGAAGAGAGGAAAGTTTGCTTGATAGCTGATAAGAAGAAATCTGAACTTGTTGCTGTTTAACAACTTTTTGAGAAGAGGACAAAGTACTGAACTAAAATTGAATTGTTATAAGTGACTGAGCACTTTTGGACAGCATTAAGGAGATAGAGAGACACCTACTGGTTACAGAGGAAGAAAAATAGGGACCTTGGTGTTGGAAAGTATTTCTTTTTGTTTTGATGAACTTGAACTAAAAAAAAGTTACAAGTGATTGTGGAATAATTGGGGGGGGGGGATTTGCCTAAGGAAATATTTCTCTCTGTCCTGATGAATTTGATCTTTAAAAGTTGAAAGTGATTGTGGAATAATTAGGAAAGGGGGGCATTTGCTTAAGGAATGGTTTATTATTCATTATATACTACTACTTAACTTATACTATTAATGAATTAGTGTCACATAAATTTACTTAATCTAGTAGTGAAATAATTAAACTTAAATAAATAATTAAATATGATGTGCAACTAGGAATTATAGTATACTACTGGACCAATCCCATATATTTAAAATATATATCCACTTCTATAAGAAATACTATTGGGTATTGTAATTAAGTTCATATTTTGTAATCAAATAATTTTTATTTATTGCTATTGACTAAGATCAATAATTAATTGTTATCAACTGTGATTAAGATTTAGGATATATAACTTTAGATTAATTATTGTAATTGTTGTGAACTTAGGACTCAAGACTTATTGGGTATAATTTAGCCCATTGGATACAGGAAAGAAAAGATGATAATAATAATAGAAGGAAAAACAGTGGAAGGAAAGAGAGTGGTGAAAAGAAGGTGGGAATTTTGGTTGAAAGGTGATTTTTTGAAAAGGTTGTAGAACATGACAACATGAATTTAACGAAGATTGGACTTGGGAAGAAAAGGACTTCACAGGCCTCGATGATGGTGTCCAGCCCTTTGACACAGAAATCCATTGAAGATATGGTACAAAAAGAATGAGCGACCCCAATAAATATTTACCACTGATGCTACAAAGTATGCAGGAACTAATGATAAAGAACCATGAAGAACTGAAAAAGGAGGTTGGTGTGGTCAGGAATGACTTGGGAGAACTCAAAGAAAGGATGTTGGTAATGGGTAAACAAAAATGAACAGAAGTTGGAACAAATGAAAGTAAGAATGGACCAGGAAGAATTGAAAGTAGACGAAATTAATGAGAGACTAATGAAATCTAACAAAGAATTCGAAACTTCAGTCATCTTCCTAGAAGCAGAAAAAGCAGCCTGGTATCTGCGCTTCCAAAATGTTAAAGAGGGTTAAGCCCTCCTTGCTGATGATCTGGGGACCATGACTGTCCACGGCTTTGGTCCGTGCTCTTTCATCGAAGAGCCCCAATCATCATGATCAGGGGCTGAAGCTACCTCGGAGGGGCAATAGAGTAAGGGGAAGCCACCAGTCAGGTCAAGGGAGCTGCATCTCCCCCCCGGGCTTGGCAATTTTTCCCCCTGAGTGGTGGTCTAAAATGGCCACCCTGAAGAGGAGGAGTTAGCTGGATTAAGATTTGTGCAGGAGTGAAGAAAGAGGTGGATAACATAAGAACCAGGATAATTTGGCGCAACTACTAAATAAAAGGTACCCCGGGATTGATGTTTTAAGAATCTTTAAGAAAGAAAAAGAAAGCAGCGGAATTATAAAGGGAAGGAAAAGAAAAAAGAAAATAATTTTGACAGCTGAATGGGGCTTCAAACCAGGAAAGGAAGAAGCCAGAACAAAAAACTTAAATAAATTGTATTAAAATATCTTGGCAACAAACAGGCATAAATTAAAGCTGGACTTAAGAACATTAAAAAGAGGGAGGAAATATACAAATTGGAGACTTGATTGTTTTGGAATATTGAGGCTCAGAAATCCCTGAACAATAAAACGGAGGGGGGGGGGTTGAGGACTTTGTATAATGAAGAGTGCCATCTTGTGGACAAAAATTTAAACTGAAGAAGAACAAAGAAAAAATTCCTGTTTCTCTATGAATTTGACTTGATACAATGAAAAGGAAATATTGAAACAACAAAACAGTTATCCCAGAGAGTGAAAGTTGAACTAGAATAAAAGAAAAAGTAAGAAAAGGTGGATTGTTGGACTAATTGGTGACTTTGGTATAAACCCAGTGTTGGAATAATTGTGAATCCAGAAAGCCTGAAGAAGAAAAAAGAATAGGAGAAGTTGATTTGTGGATTTTAAAGACTATAAGATATAAGAGCATGCAACTATGATACTCTGTGGGAATTAAAAATGGTATTTAAAAATATGAAAGAACTACTACATGCAAGAGGTGGATCATTTTGCTCTGTGTTAAAAGCTATGGAAATGGCTATTGAAGAACTTGAAAAGAAACCTCAGAGAAGGAGGAGTTAGTTCAAGAAGAAGCCATCTTAAATAGACAATCAACACAAAAAACACTACAAAGAAGAGAGAAAAGAAGGGGGGTTAAAAATAGGAGATTCCAAAAAGCAACTAAAAAGGGGAATACCTGTAAAAATAAGAAAGACAGGAAGAAACAGCAGAAAAGTAAAAGGGGGAAGGAAGATACAAAGAGGAAGAGGGACACAAATGAGAGGGAGAAAAGATTTGGAAAAGTAAAAGGGAAGAGAAGTAATGAGGAACAGGAACAGGAAATAAATAAATATGGGAATTGTAAAATAATGGAAAATGTTGTTTATTTAGAATACATAGGGATAATGGTTAATGAATTAAGAAAGGGGATTCCGCACTGATATGAGGGGTAATAAGAATGTATTTGTGGGAAGAAGGCAAAGCCTCCTCACTGATGGACCATAGATCACGACTCTCTGCAGCTATAGTCCGTGCTCTTTCGTTGGAGAGCCCCGATCATTATAATTAGGGGCTGAAGCTGCCTTGGAGGGGTGGCGGAGTAAGAGGAAGCTGCAAGCCAGGTTGAGGGGAGCTGCATCTCCCCCCCGGGCTTGGTCTTTTTCCCCCTGAAGACAATGGCAGCAGTGGTTTAAAATGCCACCCCGAAGAGGAGGACTCAGCTGGATTAAGATTTGTACAGGAAGGAAGAAAGAGGTGGATAACATCTGAACCGGGACAACTGGACAATACAACTAAACAAAAGTACCCCGGGATTAAGGTAACATGGAATTTTTAAGAAAAGAAAAGTGAGTGGCAAAATTACAAAGGGACAGGGGGAAAAAAATTAAATAGTTTTGACAGCTAAGCAGGGCTTCGAACCGGGAAAGGAAGAACCTGGAACTAAAGATTTAACTAAATTGGACTGAAATATTTTGGGAATAAACAGGCATAAAATGAAGCTGGACTTAAGACTGTCAAAAAATAATAATAATAAAGTTCAAATAATAGAAATGAATTGTGAGGATGTTTTAAAATGAGATTAATATCAGTGACCAGGACTAGCTAAATGGATTGTTGTTTTTTCTTCTTCTTCTTCTTCTTCTTCTTCTTCTTCTTCTTCTTCTTCTTCTTCTTCTTCTTCTTCTTCTTCTTCTTCTTCTTCTTCTTCTTCTTCTTCTTCTTCTTCTTCTTCTTCTTCTTCTTCTTCTTCTTCTTCTTCTTCTTCTTCTTCTGGTATTATAAATAAAACTCTGTGGAAGTAAAGGGGGAAAATATACTGCAGAATCTGACTGAAAAGTATAATGTTATGTAGTTCTTTTTTAAGGGAATTATTATTACTATAACTAATTAAAATAAATGTTTATTGGCAGTTAAGATGAGGGAATTAAGGTCTATCTAAACCACTGAGATGACACTCCCAAATTAGTAAAAGGGGAGGGAAAATTTATGTTCTATTTTGTATGTAAAAGCTTGTATTAATCTAGAATCAATGGAAATAATATGCGATGGAATTGCAAATCTGACAGATAAAAGAATTAAAAGGTAATATGTATGAAGATTTGGAAATTATTAGTGATTTAAATGAGAAAAGAGTATCATGGAAAAGGTCACGCTTAATAGAAATGTTAATGTTTAAGAAATATTTGAAATAAATTGAAATGAACTGAGAAGATATTTAGAATAAAAGTAATATTAGTGAACAGGATTAATTTGTTTGTTCCTTTTCTTATGTAAAAGTTGGAATGGAGAGTAATAATAGAATTAAGTTAAAATGGTTAAGATAGGAAGTTGAATGTAGAAAATGAATAGATAATTATTGTCATATTTGCATGTAAAAGTGGTGACCCGGAATTATGTTGTACACTGAAAGGAGTTTTTTTTTCATTTGTTTTGGAAAAATTGAATAAAACTTGTTATAATAAAACAAAATGTTAAAGAGGAAAAGGAGAAGACCTTCCCGATACTATGGCAGAATTGATAGCAAAAGCATTGGGTACGGAAAAAGAAGAAATGATATCAGAAATGGATGAAATTTATCAGATACAAACAAACTATGGAAGAAGGCATAATCTACCCAAGGAAATACATATTACATTCATTAAAAAATCAATCCGTGATGAAATTCTCCATAGAACTAGAGATGAGCCACTAGAGTACTGTAGAAAACAGATACCAGTCCTAAAACAGGTACCTAAAAGGATGAGAGACCTCAAAAAGCAGTACCAATTTCTGATCTCAAGGCTGAATAAGTATAATGTGAACTTTAGGTGGCTGACACCAGAGGGCATCATGGTCACGTGGCAGGACAGGAGACATAGATTGGACACGATAGACAAGGCAGAGGACTTTTACAGACAACATTTTGGTAATGAAGATGAAGGAGGATACTCAGAAGGAGAAAGAGATACTAGGGATGAAAGAGAGGTGAGAACTTTGACCAAGAAAAAAAAGTCCTCAGAATTGGAAGAAAAGAGAAATAAGGAGAGGAAAGACAGGTGTGATGACGCAGGGTGGGATACAAACTAAACACAGTCACAAAAAACCTGTGAAGCCCCTTTTATTCCTTCACTTTGCTTCCAAGCTCCAAATATCCTTGACTGGGGACAAAAAACTCCCACACGAGCAGAGACTTCCAGTTAGGCTCCCTTGGTGAAGGACCGAATCTGCGACTGTCCACAGTTTCGGTTTGTGCTCACCGCTGGATAGCCCCAATCTACTTGATTTGGGGCTGAAGCCACCCTGTAGAGGTGGCAGAGAAAGGGGAGAATGCCAGCTGAGTTGAGGGGCACTGCATTCCCACTCCTTGGTGAGACATAAAACTCTTCTCCGAAGGAGGATGCAGCGATGGCCAAAATGGCCATCCCAAAGAGGAAGATCTGACTGGACAAGATCATGCAGGAATAGAGAGAAGAAGAGGACAGCTTGGGTGACCAGGTTAAGCAGGGTTAACATCTGAATACAAGGTACCCTGGAGATAAAATACTTAAGAACTCTTAAGAAAAGCTTTTTAAAGCTGTGGCACAGGGGGAAGACTTTTAAAGAGGGAAGACTTTTAAAGAATAACAAAGTAAATGAAATGTTGCTACAATCAAATAGAGCCCCTGGAAAGTGAAAGTGGAATTTGGAACTTTGTAACAAAGAAAGAAGCAAGAAGAAACTGTTCTGGAATTGTTTGATGATTTTGGAAACTTTGGAAAATAATTCTGGGAAGCAATCTTATAGAATTTAGTTGTCTAAAAGTACTGGGAAGTGTTGAAAGATGGCAGAACTTTATTTGGAACTGAAAATGTTACTAAAAATATGAAGGAACAATTGTAAGTGAAAGGAGAATCATTTGGCTTTGTTCTGCAGTCTCTGGAAATAGCGTTCTTGGACTATGAGGATAAGCAAAAAGCTTCAGAAGAAGAAGACTTGAATAAAGGAGAGGCCATCCTTAATTTAAAAAATTGGGACAAGGTTTGAAACTCAAAAACGGGAAAAAGAGACTTAAAAACTGGAGATTAGAGGAGGTAATCAGAAAAAGGAACAGTGTGAGAAATAAACAAAATATAAAGAAAGAGCAGAAGGGAGGATTACAGAACGAAGCATTAAAGAGGGAGGGGGACAAAACTTGGAGTGAGAAAAAGGGGGGGAAATAAAGGGGAAAAGAAGTTACAAAAAACAGAATCAGGAAATAGAGAAATATGGGAAACAAACAAGAATTAAAAGGAATAGTTTGATAGACACAGAGATAATGGTTAAAATTACAACTAAAATAGAGGATTTTGCATGGTGATAAGGGATTGTATAAATATTTTAGAAATAAATTATGTAGAAAACAGGAAAATATATGTAATTAAAATGGAAGATGAAACGGGGATTTTTACTTAATGGAATGTATGATAACAGCTAGTTTAAATAAAAAACGAAAACATGTAAAATACTATTGAATTATATTAATGCATATTAAGGATTTATAAAATGTGATTGAAATGAATTATGAAAAGGATTGTAAGGGAATTAATACCAGTATTTTATATAGGATGAATATGAATTGATTAATTATTTTCTTCCATTTTATTTTTTATTTCTTTTAAACTTAAAATTGTTTCAAGGTAATTTAAAGGGGAAGTACCATGCGGAATCTGACTAAAAAAGGGATTCGTGTTATAATATATTAGGTGATGGAAATTATAATTGTTTAATGGGATAATTTAGAAATAGAATCTTTAATGGGAGGTGAAAGGGAATCAACTATAAGATATGAAGGTGACACACTCTAATTGGCAACTATAGGGGAAATCTTGTTTTGTAATGTTTGAAATGTGGATATGGATTGAAATTTTACACAGGACAGATAAAAGTATAAGAATAATTATTTTGAAAATATGAAAACCTTGAAAAGGATATACAATAGATTTAGAAATGAATAAGAGAGTTATAAAATAAGCCTGAGGGAAGTATTTGAGGGGGAAATTTAATAAAGAATACTTAAAGTAGTGATAAGATAGGAAATTGAATATGAAAGATGAAAGATGAATATGTAACTGAGATTATATCTGTATGGAGATTTGAAAACTTGGAACCAAGCTGTTCACTAAAAAAAGATGTTTTATTTTTCTGTGTTTTGTGAAAACTGAAATATTAAAAAAAAAAAAAAAAACTCCCACATGAGCAGTTACCAGAAGGAGGAAATGCTGTTTAAATTATAAAGAGTAAAAAACAATACAAACCAGGCAAGATGGAGGATGTCCACGGATAACAGAACACACACTGGGAAGGACACCAAACTCAGAGAAGAACCGTAAAGTAGAGATATTTCCATGCTTTGTTTCCAGCACCCACCCATATGCATGTCCGTCCTCTTATTCAGTTGTCACAACTGCAGCCCATGAAGAGGATCAAGGACCTCTCCTCCCAAGACCATGTTTCTCCCTTATCCTCTCCTCCATGCGTGCCCTAGGATGGAGAGGGATGGGCCTGGGTCCTCGTCTGACTGCCCAGCTGGCCTCTGCCCTTTCCCAGCCTCCTCCACAACCTCCAGAGCCACACTTCCACTCCCTGTTGGCTGTTCTTCCTCTCCCTCAGAGTCAGTCTCCACCAGGGGCATGACAACGGGATAACTATGAAAGAAGATACGAAGAATCAAAAGAACTTAGACCAATAAGAATCCCAAGTCCAAGAAATAAGTGAAAATATGACAGTGGAATGTACAGTCTGGTCGACCAACATTAATGGATTAAATTCTCTAGTAAAAAGACAGAAAAATAAATTGAAAAAACAAAATTTGGACATAGTAGTTTTACAAGAAGTTCATATTAAAGAAAATCAAAAATATTTGTTAGAACAACCAAAGTTAGGTAAATTGTTTGCTTCTCTAGACCAAAACAAAAAAAGTAATATATGTTAAAGGTAGATTTTCAGCCAAAAAAATTTTCAAAGATACTGAAGGAAGAATTCTAATTATAGCAATGGAAACGACTGACAAGAAAATAATTATAGCGGTGATCTATGCCCCAAATGGAAGGCAGGAACAGTTTTTTAAAAATCTACACAAAACCATTTGTGATATAGACTATGAAGAAATATGTTTAATTGGAGATGTCAATGCCGTAGTGGATAAAGAACTAAACTATGTAAAAGTAATGAAATTAAGAGAGGAAATAGAAGAACGTTACCCAGAACATTTTTTTGATATGGTTAAGGATCTAGACCTACAAGATGTATGGAGAGAAAGGAACTAGAAGGTATGACAATTCACTCACTACTCGAATAGACATGAATCGTACTCAAGAATCGACATGGTGTGGATGTCAAGAGGAATCTGTACAGACACTAAAGATGTGGATATCAAACCGAGTTTTTGGGCCAATCACAACCGCATTAAATATAGCTGGCGAGGATGCAAGAAAATAGCAAGATGGACAATGCAACATGTAATTTTAAAAGAGAAAGAATTTAGATCAAGAATGGAAAAGGAATTGGGCCTATTCCTTAGTGAAAATAGAAAACAAGAAACATCAATACAGAATCTCTGGGATATGGCTAAAGCATATATGGGAGGGGTGGCGATCACATATATGGTGAAGAAAAATAAACAGAAAAAATACCAACAGAAAAAATTAGAGGAGTATAAATGACTAGAAATAATGCTACAGAAAGATCTGCAATTGAAAAATCTCAAAGAACAAATGAACCAAGTCAAACACAAATTACAATTGCTAGAAAAAGAAGAATTGGCACAACAGTTAAAACAAACAAAGCAGAGTTTTTTTGAGTATGCAAATAAACCGGGGAGATGGCTAGCACACAAATTGAGAAAACAAAATGAAAAGAGACAAATTTGCAAATTACAGGATGCGTTTGTGAAAATGTATTATCAGGAAGATGAAAAAAGAAACATAGCCCAGGAATTCTACAAAGCTCTATATAAAGAGAATGATGAATACTTAGAATGAGATACAATGGAATTGCTAAAAAGGGCGGAACTGTCAACAATTCCAGAGGAGACAAAAATGATGCTCAACGAAGAGATCAGAATGTCTGAGGTACTTAAGGCAATAAATAAACAAAAGATTAACAAGTCACCAGACCCGGACAACCTTTCAGTGGAAACATACAAAGAACACCAAAATACATTAGCACCGCTACTAGTTGATGTATTCAATGCAGTTCTAGATGAGGCAAAAGTACCACAATCCTGGCAGGAGGCAACTATAACCTTGATACCGAAAGAAGAGGTGGACCAAACTCTAATCAAAAACTATAGATCTATATCACTTTTAAATGTGGATTACAAGATCTTCACAACAATAGTAGCAGATAGACTTTTAAAATTTTTAAACAAATTTATCCACAAAGACCAAAATGGCTTCCTACACAATTGGCAAATAAAACAGAATTTGAGAACTATATTGGATGTTTTAGAGTACTATATTATTCATAGTGGTCAACAAATGGCATTACTCTTCCTTGACACACAAAAGGCCTTCAACAATATTAAATGGTCATTCCTTTTATAACAAATTAAACATATGGACTTTGGTGAGAAATTCTTTAATATCATTAGTATGTTTATTCGGAACAGAAGGCTAAAATAATTGTAAATGGAGAAGTAACAAAGGATTTTAAGATCCAAAAAGGAACTAGACAGGCTGCCCATTATCGCCATTACTTTTTATACTTACCTTGGAAGTGTTGACCCGAATTGTTAGAAAAGAAACATTAATAAAATGTCTAGCGATTTTAAAAGAGACATTTAAATTACAAGCATTTGTGGATGATCTGGCTTTCATTTTGGAGGATCCAGAAAAATCAGGAACAAAACTTATTGAGTTATTAGAAGAATATGGCAAAATTGCAGGGCTAAAAATTAATAAGGATAAAACTAAAGTGCTAACTAAAAATATGACAAAGCAAAAAGATAATCTAGCCAAAAAATGGATATACAGATAGTCAAAAAAGTTAAATATGAATTATTATTCACCAAGATGCACCACACTTAAACAAGATAATTATGATAAATTACATCAACAAATTAAAAATGATTTGGCAAGATGGAGTAACCTAAGACTATCCTCAGGAAAGATTTCAGTAATTTAAATGAATGTGCTCCCAAAATTGTTATTTCTATTCCAAAATATACCTACGAAACTTCTTTAAAGAACTAAACAAGACAACCCCTAATTTTGTATGGCAGGGGGTGGGGGAAACCAAGGATTCAACATAAATTAATAAAAAAGAGGAGGTTTTGGCCTCCCTGATTGGGAAATCTATCATCAAGCAGCTTCACTTACATGGGTTAGAGACTGAATGCTCTTAGAAAATAGAAG
The DNA here is from genome assembly GCF_049901735.1 of Notechis scutatus. NCBI lineage: Eukaryota > Metazoa > Chordata > Lepidosauria > Squamata > Elapidae > Notechis > Notechis scutatus. Next base: position 131,268,158 of record NC_142025.1, on the reverse strand, counting down.
AATCCTGCAGTTAGAAGGACACAACCTGCAACAGGGATGGCACGTGTTTCTGTGGCCCGACAAGCCAGGCTTACATAGACATTTTCAGCAACATAGAATTAGGCAAGCACTATTTAAGATCTGGAATAAAACTAGAAAACAGATATATTTAGAAATGTCAAATTGGATATCAATATTGCAGGCAGTAACATATCCAAACCTATTGAAACAAAGGAAAGCTATCACCTACAAAGATCTCTTAAATGGGGATGAAGAGTTAAAAACTAGACAGGACCTAAAGCAGCATGGGATGGATCTAGAATGGTGGGTATATTTACAGTTAAAAGCAAGGTATAAATGGGATAAAAAAATGGGGAACTAACATGCAAGAAACAGTCTTAGATAAAACTCCCTTAGAATCAGAGGATAAATTGATAGGGAAACTACAAATTTCTATTAGCCTATAAATTAGAGGAAGAACAAGTAAAGGAGACTACGGTGGTATGGGCCAGAGACTTTGGGTACAGCATTAATTTAGATCGATGGCAAACAATATGGGATAGAAATATGCATATAAAGAAAATCTGCTCAAAATGTTCTACCGATGGCATCTTCCACCAGCCAGACAGTATTCAGCAGGTTCCAACCTGTTCTGGAGAACCAGTAGCAGAAATTTTGAGTAGTTCAGAGAACCGACAAATACCACCTCTGACTGGAGATTTTAGTATCTTTCCGCTGCCACGCCCACCAAGCCACGCCCAGAGAACCTGTAGTAAAAAAAATTGAATCCCACCACTGCTGATGTACAAAAGCTAGTCCCCAAATTACTGGAAATGTTCAATAGAATGTAACATATTACTATGCATAGAGCTGCTGCAAAAAAGCGCAGGAGTATTTGCTTAGGACGGGGAGGTGGCTGAAGGAATGTTGGGTTTTAAAGTAGATCACTTACCGGAATGCTTTCTACTAGGAATTATGTCAAAAAAAATATAAGAAATATGAGCTTTATTTGATTATACACATTATTACTGCAGCAAGTATAACCCAGAACTGGAAAGAGACAGTTATACCAAGTGAAGAAGAAGTAATAAACAAAATCTTACTATGCATTGAAATGGACAAGTTAACTCTAGAAATGAAAAACAAAGATGAATTGGCATACCACACAATTTGTGCTAAATTCTAACATTGGTGGGAGCAGAGAGGAAGGTCTTAAGTTGGGAAAGGAGTTGATTGGATGAGATGAAAAGAAGACGAATGATGTTAGAAATGTATTATATGAATGAACAAATGTATATATGTATATAGTTGAATAATATTTTATAGGAATATATATATATAAAATATATATATATATTAAGTTATATATATATATATATGTATATATATTTATATATATTTATATATATATTTATATATATTCTAAGTTCACGGTACTCATTGGCCTTCAGTTTGTTCTTTTTCCATGTCATAGTAGTTGCTTTTAAAGCAGCAACGTTTCAGCAGAATCTCATCTGCCATCATCAGGCTTCTGTATTGTGTCCGTCTGTGAGTCAGACTTTTACAGTGGTTTCAGATTTAAATTTGGGGCACCCTATTGCTGTGCCAGAATGGTTTTTTCTTCATCCTGATTGGTTGGGAGTCTTGGTCTGTGTTTATTGGTCTCAGAGTTTGCTGTGTTCTGCTTGATTGGTGTCTCTAATATCTTCTGTCTGTTTTTTGGCTCTTTTTGTATCTTGATTGGCTGGCAGCATTGTGTTACTTTATTGGAGGCCTTTAGTGCAGCTTGGCTTCGGGTAAATGGACGGCTATCATTAGTTAGGAAGCTGGGTTTCATCTGGGTGGTTGGTTGGGATGTGTTTGAGCTGGAGGTATCAGGGGGGATTTGTTTATGCCCAGGTGTTTGCCTGGCTTGTGGTGTGGAGATTTTTTTGTTTGTGAGTGCAGGCTTCCAAATGATTGACAGCCTGGTGGAATCATCTCTTCTATTCATGCTTTCTGGTCTTTTTTCAATCTTTATGGCTTCTCTGATGATTCTGTGGCTAGGGTTTTCTATAGTGGCTAGGGTTTTGGTGCCATTGAAGTTGATGCTATGACCTGTGGCTTCCATGTGTTGGACTAGTGAGGAAGTGTGTTCTAGCTTTTTGACTGCATTTTTGTGTTCATCCAGGCGGGTGCTTATTCTTCTATTGGTCTGTCCAATGTATGTGGCCGGGCATGATGCACAGGGGACTTCGTATATGCCTTGGTTTTCCAGGTCAATTTTGTCTTTGGGGTTTCTGAGGATGGCTGCTATTTTTCTGTCTGTTTTGAAGGCAGTCTTGATGTGGTGTCTTACTAATTTTGTCTGTAGTGCCTCTTATGTAGGGCAGGACAGCTGTTCCATGGGTCTGTTCATCTTCTGGGTCTCTATTATGTTTCAGTGTGTTTTTGTGGATCAAGTTGGTGATTTTGCTTTTGTGGAAGCAGTTGGCTGTCAATATTTTAGTCAGGGTGCATAGTTCAGTCTTAATGTGTGTCTTGTCTGCCAGGCGTTTGGTTCTAGTAATTAGTGTTTTAGCCACGGAGTTTATCTGTGCTGGGTGGTGGTGGGATTGGGCATTGAGGTAGCGGTTGGTGTGTGTTTTCTTCTGGTATATGGTGTGTCCTAGTGTGCCATCTGTTTTTTTGTAGATTAGTACATCTAGGAATGGTAGTTGTTTGTTTCTTTCTATTTCCATGGTGAACTTGATTTTGGGATGTGCGCTGTTTAGGTATGTTAGGAAATTGCTTAGGTTTTCTTGTCCATGGGGCCAAATCACGAATGTGTCATCGATGTATCTTAACCATAGTTTGGGTTTGAGGATGGCATTGGCCAGGGCTCTGGATTCAAATTCTTCCATGAACAGGTTTGCAATGACAGGTGACAGTGGTGATCCCATGGGAGCTCCTTCTATTTGTTTGCATCTTTGTCCTTTGTATATGAAATATGTGTTGGTTAAGCAGTGTTCTGTTAGTTCCATACCAACCAGCTAAACACCTCATGGAACTAACAGAACACTGCTTAACCTACACATATTTCATATACAAAGGACAAAGATACAAACAAATAGAAGGAGCTCCCATGGGATCACCACTGTCACCTGTCATTGCAAACCTGTTCATGGAAGAATTTGAATTAAATACAAATTCGGGTTTTCTCCAGCGTAAGATTGGAAGTATCTAGGCAACGTTTCGATGAAGTCTCATTCATCATCTTCAGGCTTCTGTCTTCAGCTCTGTGCTTCTCAGAGTGATGTGAGCTTGCAGCTGCTTCTTCCTTTTAACTGCTAGTGGGGGTGTGACTTGATTGGGTGGGGGCTTGGCTGTGTTCTGATTGGGTGGGGTGTGTTCTCATTGGTTGGGGTTTTGGCTGTGTTCTGATTGGTTGGGGGTTGGCCATGTTCTGATTGGCTGGAGGTGTGTTCTGTTCAGGTGGGGCTTGGTTGTGCTCAGGTTGGTCTTAGTTACTGGGGATTTGAGCTGGTGAGCTGTGATCTTGCTGTTTGGCTTGAGTTCGTGGTCGTGCTGCATCTTCATGGTGGGGTCAGTTCGCTTCATGTATGGCTCAGAGGGGCTTGAAGTGGGTAGTGATACAGCTGCAGTGCGGCTTCTGGTCTGTGGTCGTGTCTCATCTTCTGTGTGGGTGTGAGTCTGCTTTTTACGTGGAAGTGTGGTGGTGGCATCTCGTGTGGCCCTCGTGGGTGTGGGTCTGGTGTCATTCATCATGTTAGGTACTCGTCTGTTCATGAGGGTGGGTTTCCAAATGGCTGGTAAGCGGGAGGTGTCATCTCTTTTATTCATGCTGTGTGGGCGTTTTCTATCTCTATGGCTTCTCTGATTATTCTGTTGTTGAAGTGTTCGGTTTTGGCGATAGTTCTGGTATTTTTAAAGTCAATCTCATGTCCTGTGGCTTTGAGGTGTTGGACCAGGGAAGAGGTCGGTTCTTCTTTTTTGATTGAGTTCTTATATTCTTCAACGCGTGCACTTATTCTTCTGTTAGTTTGTCCAATGTATGTGGTGGGGCAGGCAGTGCAAGGGATTTCGTATACTCCTTGGCTTTCTAACTCAATTTTGTCTTTAGGGTTTCTTAGGATGGTGGATATTTTTTTGTTGTTGTTGTTTGTGCAGAATGCTGTTTTAATGTTGTGTTTTTGGAGGATCTTGCTGATTTTGTCTGTAGTGCCTTTTATATATGGGAGGAGGGCTTTGCTGTTCTCTTGTTCTCTGTCTTGGATTTTGGTTGGGGTTTCTTTTTGGATTAGGTGGGTAATCTTCTTTCTTTGAAATCCATTGGCTGTTAGTACATTGGTGAGAGTGTTTAGTTCAGTTTTTAGGTTTTGTTCATCAGCTAAGCATTTTGTTCTGGAGATGACTGTCTCAGCTACAGAATTGATCTGTGCTGGGTGGTGGTGTGAGAGTGCATGTAGATAGCGGTTTGTATGTGTTTTCTTCTGGTAGATGGTGTGTCCTAGGGAGCCATTGGGTTTTTTGTATACCAAGACATCTAGGAAGGGAAGTTGATTGTTAGCTTCTGTTTCCATGCGAACTGACCCCCACCATGAAGATGCAGCACGACCACGAACTCGAAGCCAAACAGCAAGATCACAGCTCACCAGCTCAAATCCCCCAGTAACTAAGACCAACCTGAGCACAACCAAGCCCCCACCTGAACAGAACACACCTCCAGCCAATCAGAACATGGCCAACCCCCCCAACCAATCAGAACACAGCCAAACCCCCAACCAATGAGAACACACCCCCACCCAATCAGAACACAGCCAAGCCCCCACCCAATCAAGTCACAACCCCACTAGCAGTTAAAAGGAAGAAGCAGCTGCAAGCTCACATCACTCTGAGAAGCACAGAGCTGAAGACAGAAGCCTGAAGATGATGAATGAGACTTCATCGAAACGTTGCCTAGATACTTCCAATCTTACGTGGGAGAAAACCCGAATAACCAAAGATCCACATACAAATACCCGCGAGAACCTCAGAAAACAAATATTGCACCTCTACGGGGAGGAAACCCACCATCTGACCAGGACTTATGAAAAACTTGAAGTCCAAAGAGCTTCCATTTTATGTGACCTCGGATTCCTATGCAACTGCCGAGATCAAAATTTAATTCCCACAAGCTTCCAATTGAAATTCCACACCAACACAGCAGCCACCAAATGCATCCTAAAAGAACAGAATTGGCACTAATTAGAAATGAACTTCACACAAAAAGATTTCTCCTAGACCAAATCAACAAAGATCTTCTTACACTTCACCTCAGACTCAGCAACAAGATTCACCCCTTACTTTGGGACAAATCCAAACAACTCGCTGTCTGGAGAGCCGAAACACAGACCACCCTCAAGACAGACACACACACCAACAAACTCAGAAAACTACAACAATGCCAGAAACCAACTCCCCCCCCTCACAACCACACATGAAACAAACAGTGCACAACATCTCAGACAAGATCCTCACCAAGCCGAAACCAAGGTCCTTTCAAAAGGATTCAACTTTGCTGTTGCTCCCAAACACATCCCCACAGAAACCATCATATGCGGAGTTGAAACCAGCCTGACCAAAACCAACCCTGATGAGGCTAATAGAATCAGACTCGAAATCACCAACATCCTCTGCACTAGCAAACCACCCAAAAGCAACTTATCCAAAGAAGAACAAACTGCACTACGTAACCTGAAAGAAGACACCAGCATAATAATCCTACCAGCAGACAAGGGCAACGCAACAGTGGTTATGAACACATCTGACTACCAAACCAAGTTAACCAACCTACTCCTAGACCCCACATACAAACCCCTAAAGACAGACCCCACCACCTACCTAGAAAAAACCACCAGATCCAAAATAAAAGCCTCCCCCATCAGTGAAGAAATCCAGCAAAGAATCATACCCAGAGAGAAATCATCCAGATGCCCTAAGCTTTATGGTCTCCCCAAGATACACAAAGAAGGAACTCCACTTAGACCAATAGTCAGCTCCATAGGCTCACCTCTACAAAACCTAGCCAAATTTCTCGACAAACAACTACAGCCCTATGCAGAATCCATCAACTCACATGTAAGAAACTCATTCCAGTTCATCGAGATCATAAAGAAACAAAACTTACAACCCAGCGACCTACTAGTTAGCTTCGATGTCATATCCCTCTTCACCCAAGTGCCAATAAAAGAAGCCTTGACAGCCATCCAAAACAAATACAACCCCCAAGCACATCCTAGATCTGACCAACCACTGTCTATCCAATACATACTTCACCTACAATGGACAAAAATACAAACAAATAGAAGGAGCACCTATGGGATCACCCCTCTCACCTGTCATCGCAAACCTCTACATGGAACACTTTGAAACACAAGCTCTAGAAAAATATGATCACAAACCCAAACTCTGGCTCAGATACGTAGATGACACCTTCATAATCTGGCCACACGGGAAAGAAAAACTGAACAACTTCCTCACACACCTCAACAGCCTACACCCCAAAATACAATTCACCATGGAAACAGAAGCTAACAATCAACTTCCCTTCCTAGATGTCTTGGTATACAAAAAAAACCCAATGGCTCCCTAGGACACACCATCTACCAAAAGAAAACACATACAAACCGCTATCTACACGCACTCTCACACCACCACCCAGCACAGATCAATTCCGTAGCTGAGACACTCATCTCCAGAACAAAATGCTTAGCTGATGAACAACACCTAAAAACCGAACTAAACACTCTCACCAACGTACTAACAGCCAATGGATTTCAAAGAAAGAAGATCACCCAACTAATCCAAAAAGAAACCCCAACCAAAATCCAAGACAGAGAACAAGAGAACGGCAAAGCCCTCCTCCCATATATAAAAGGCACTACAGACAAAATCAGCAAGATCCTCCCAAAACACAACATTAAAACAGCATTCTGCACAAACAGAAAAATATCCACCATCCTAAGAAACCCTAAAGACAAAATCGAGTTAGAAAACCAAGGAGTATATGAAATCCCCTGCACTGCCTGCCTCACCACATACATTGGACAAACTAACAGAAGAATAAGTGCACGCGTTGAAGAACATAAGAACTCAATCAAAAAGAAGAACCAACCTCTTCCCTGGTCCAACACCTCAAAGCCACAGGACATGAGATTGACTTTAAAAATACCAGAACTATCGCCAAAACTGAACACCACAGCAGCAGAATAATCAGAGAAGCCATAGAGATAGAAAAGCGCCCACACAGCATGAATAAAGAGATGACACCTCCCGCTTACCAGCCATTTGGAAACCCGCCCTCATGAACAGACGAGTACCCAACATGATAAATGACACCAGACCCACACCCATGAGGGCCACACAAGATGCCACCACCACACTTCCACGTAAAAATCAGACTCACACCCACACAGAAGATGAGACACGACCACAGACCAGAAGCCGCACTGCAGCTGCATCACTACCCACTTCAAACTCCTCTGAACCATACATGAAGCGAACTGACCCCCACCATGAAGATGTGGCCCGACCACGAACTCGAAGCCAAACGAACACAGACCCAGACCCCAAACTCAAAGCCATATTAAAAACCCAAAATGCTACATCACAGCCACCCGCTCAGGACATCACATCAGAAAACTCAAGAAATTACACCTCAAGAACTCAAGAAGTCACAACACAGCAAATGACCCAGGATATCACAGCACAAGACCAAGGATACCACAGCAATAAATCTCACAAGGTCATCACACAACCCATTACCCAAGCTGTTACTACACAGGAGGCTAATGGAAAAGAGATCAAAACACAAGCGACCCAGGAGATTACAACGCAAGACCCAGGATACCACAACAAAAGAACTCACAAGCCCATCACACAACCCATTACCCAAGCCGTTAAAACACAAGAGGCTAACGACCCAGGAGATGACAGCACAAGATCCAGGATATCTCTACAACAAAGGCCATTACACAGCCCATTATACCAACATCAACTCCATCAACCAATCAAGAGGCTGCAGCACAGCCAACCAGCCCAACACACCATCCCCCACCACTTGTATATATAGAGATGGCAGCTCCGGTCACACACTGCTTGCACTGGCACTAAGCCGAAAGCACCAGCCTGAAGATGGCGAGTGGGACCTCGCCGAACGTTGCCTAGATACTTTGAATCTTACGCGGGGGAAAAAACCGAATAACCAAAGATCCATATATATATATATATATATATATATATATATATATATATATATATATATATATATATATATATATATATATATATATATATATATATATATATATACACACATACACAGGCATACATATATACAGGCTCAAATGAACACTTTTGAGTTAAGAAAGTATTAAGAGACTGATTGCCAGATCCAAAGCACTTAATGTGATCCAGCATTGATCTTCCACTAATAACATAATATGGAATCCCCAAAAGGAGACTGAGGATTTCATAATTCTGGAGATTAAAATGACTTTTAAAAGAAAATGAAGTCTATTAGGAAAACAAGTCTGAGATCCTCAAAATAAAGTAACTTCTATTGTTCTCACCCCTCACTCTATTTGGGAATCACAAGTGAAATGTACTTCTCATTTTAACTGAGGATTTGGCCAAAATATCTTCTTAGATCTTCAACTGAAATGGAAATAAAAGACTAAAATGGGATGATATTTTGTGTCTACCTTTTATAGAATTTCAATTCCTTCCTCTCCCACTCCCAAGTCACAAGCTTGTGAGGAACATTTACTGAAAAAGAAAATTTGGCCCAAAGTTACCAATGGATATTAGTGTACTGAGAAAGAATTAGAACCTAGATCTCTTCAGTGCAAGTCTAATATTTAACATCAGGTTGCCTTCACAGAATTTATTTTAAAAATGTCTAAAATTCTCAAAAAGAAGGAAAATAATCTTTAACTATCAAACAAATGCATGAAATTCACTAACCGAAGGACGAACATCTTTCTAATCTTCTCTAGGTCACCTATAGCTTCTTTTCTCCAGCAGTAAGAGAAAAAAAATCAATTTGCTTTCTTATACCAGATGACTCCTAGTGAAACTTATCAGTTGAATGGACTTCTCCAGCTTCTGTTATATTTTCAATGGAAATGGGTTGGGTTCATTGCCCTAGGAGATGAGAAAGGGGAAATATTTGTGCAGACCTTAACACAACTACTTTTTGAGAAAGAAATTTGTATAGCCTTCACAGAAAGAACACCTAAACATGAGAAGTTTTTTCAGCCTGATGAACTGATCGGTCAGTTAGGGAATATAGTTGTGTCTCTCCATAAATCAAATGCAAGTGTAGTTGTCACAAAGGCAGATATGCATGCCATGTTGGATATTCAGTGGCTGGAGGTTGTGGCTAATATTTTTGAATTACAGCCTGTTGACAAAGTGTGGGTTGTCACTGCTCCTTGGGATTTCTCAACTGAAACATTTCACAAACATATAAATATACAGATCTTCCACGGAGCATTATCATTTGCAATTCATTCCAAGGAGATGCGGGATTTCCAAAATTTCCTTCATAAACTGAATCCACATTCTGAAGCTGATAGCTTTATCAAGCTTTTCTGGGAACAAGCATTTGGTGGTGTATTTGAAGATGCAGGTGGAGGAGAGAATCAATCAACATCCTGCACTGGAGATGAGAAGCTGGAGAACATCCCTGGACCTCTTTTTGAAATGCAGATGACAGGTCACAGCTACAGCATCTACAATGAAATCTGTGCTGTGACTATGCTTTCCATGCTATGTTGTCATCCAAAACTAAACACAGATTGAAAATTGTTAAATACCATGTTAAGTCTTCAAACCTACAACATTTTCAGGTAATATTAAGCAAGTCTACATTTTTTAAAGAATAGATGCTAACCTAGTGCTGCAGGATGTAGAATATGTGCTATTCCTACCAAAGTAACAGGGACAGGTCTGTTGAGAGTCCCTTGAACTGCAAGAAAATAAAATCAGTCCATCCTAAAGGAAATTAACTCTGACTCTGCAGTTCCTTGGAAGGACAGATACTGAAGCTGAAGCTCAAATACTTTGGCCACCAAATGAGAAGAGAGAGATCACCAGAAAAGACTCTGATATTGGGAAAGATGGGAGGAAAAGAGAGAAAAGTATGGCAGAGGATAAGGAGCTCTGGTGGCCTAGAGGTGGAGCTCTCACTTCACAATCAGGAGGCTGTGTGTTTGATCCTAGGTAGAGGCTAATAATTGTAATAGACTCTTCTGTTTGAGCAGGGGGTTGGACTAGATCAGCAGTCGCCAACCAGTGGGCCCTGGCCCACTGGTGGGCCACAAGAAAATTTTGGTGGGCCACAGAGAAATGTCATCCCCAGAGCACCCCCCCAAAAGCAATTAATCCAGGCTGCACAGGAACACAAGGCTGCACCACCCACATGGCCCATGGGAACCCTCCTCGCTCACTCACTCCTTATCCAGCAAACTTGCCTGCTAAATTGCTATTTTTCCTTTTTCCCCCCCGACCATCAGCTGTTCTGCTGTGCCGGGAGATTTAGATTAGCTAGGCAGAAGGAAATCATTGCATTTCTTGCTTTCTACTTAGACTTTAGACCTTCAGCTCTGCTTTTAAGCACAGCCAAACCTCCCTTAGGACTGAAGCTTCTATTATTCAGTGCAGACTCATGGCAAGCAAATTTTATGTGACAGACTGAGCTAGCCAATGACAGATAGATAGATCACTGAATGATTCTGAGAGCAACTCAACCTGACTGACTGCTTTGCCTGATTTTGGGTAAAAGTTGCTCTTTTTTATAAAAAAAAATCAATATTTATATAAATATTTATATTTACATACAAGCTGTGCCCAGACAGTCACATGACCACCAAGCCACACCCACAAATTAGGCTATACCCACAGAACTGGTTAGTGGTCCCTGGGATTTAAAATTATGAGTTTGGTGGGCCCTGATGTCCAAAAGGTTGGCAGCCTCTGGACTAGATGATCTCCAAGGTCCCTTCCAACTCTGTTATTCTATGAAACTTCTAAGAAGATTAGATGGTGTCATTGAACATGAATTGGGGCAGGAGACAGTGGAGAGGAGGGACTTAGTGACTTAACAACAAGCAAACAAACAGTGGGAATGTATCTTAAATGGAATAGCTTAGCACAATTGCTCAGGAGACCAGATGGTATGAAATTGATTGGTATCATGACAATTTCAGATAGCAGTGCAAGCAGGCAGAGGATAATAATTAATTAATCAAAGTCACAAAGGTTAGTACCTTTCACGGAAACACAGCCTGCACAGCAAAGAAAAGCAGTTTAGGAAGTGATTGTTTCCTCCTTCAAGGGAGGAAAATCTGGGGTTAGGCAATCAGACACAGGACAGGCATGTGCATTTTGGACTTGGAATGAGAGATAAATGTAGAATTCTGCTACTCCACCATTAGCTTGCTGTTTAATTATTATTGCTACTTGTCTCCTTTGTTTTTCTAAATTGTAAATCTATTTTGGTGCCTTGATTATCAGTGGGCACATCCATTGAAAACTGTTGAGATGTTTTGAGAGTGTATGGTAGATATAGTTCAGAAATAAACAGGTAAATACACTATTGTGAAACCTACCCTTGGCTTTCCTCACCTAAAGGTCCACCCTTTTGTGAAGAAGATCTCATTTAACAACAGTGCAGGAGACACCTTGTTTTTTTTAATGAGAATGGTGAATTAGTAGATGGATTTGATATTATCAACTGGATAACTATTCCAAATCAATCTTTCTTAAAAGTGAAAGTCGGGAAAATGGATCCTCAAGCTCCATGGAACAAACAGTTATCTATTAATGAGAAGATTGTTACCTGGCATTATACATTTGGAGAGGTAGGACTCAACAAGATCTAAACCTCATGCAAGATTGTGCTTTGTACTGGGAACGAACGCACCACAAACTGAGGTGAGGCGGCTAAATTGGTTGCTCAGGCTTTATTGAATTTGCGCGCTAACAGCAAATGAACCACTCAGCCGTGAGGCAACAGCTGTTGGCCTGTTTGACAGTTCCTTATATAGTTGGCTGTCAAACTACCGGCCAATAGAGGTTGCGGCTGGGCGCCCCATGCTGGAAACCGGACCAGAGGGGGAACTTCAGAACATAGCACTCCTTCCCACCTCGACAGCACATGCGTAGTCTTTGAGGTAGGCCAGGCAGCGCCGGATCCTAGTTGATCTGCACAGTGATGGCTCATTGGACGTGGCAGGAACCTCTTTGTCTGGAACCTCTTCGACCAGAACCTCTAACTGTTGCAGTTGGACCTCTACTGATGATTCCTTGACCCATGGCCTCTCTGGTGAATGTGGCTGCTGGTGTGTGGTTGGTGCAGATGGTCTTGTGTCGGTTCCTGAGAACTCATCGTTCTCCCTTGTTAATAAAGCTCCTGGTCTCAGGTTCCCTTGCCCCCTTAATTGATTAATGTGGTGCCTCCAGGTCCGGCCATCCTCTAACTTTACAATGTGTGAACATGGCCCGGTTATGCTAGTTATGGATGCCGGTACCCACAGGGGATTGCCAGTGTAGTTCCCAGGGAATACCTGGTCCCCCACATCAAATTCCCTGGTATTGCTATGCGAGTCAAGGGGCTTGTCTGGTATATAGGCAGAATGCAGCCTATCTAACACTGTTCTAAGTCTTCGGCCCATTAATAATTCTGCTGGGCCATGATTTGTGGATGGACATGGGGTAGAATGCTGGATTAGCAGATACTGGGCTACTCTAGTTGGCCATGGCCCTGGGCCCATCTTTGCTAGTGCTTCTTTTGCAGATCTTACCTCTCGTTCTGGCATTCCATTACTAGAGGGATTGAAAGGAGCAATTAATGCATGTCTTATGCCTAAAATAATGAGAAACAGCTCAAAACTTCTTGAGATAAATGGTGGCCCATTATCTGATACAATTAGATCAGTAAGCCCATGGGTGGTGGTGAACACCTTTTGTAAAGCTAAGCTGACAGCTTCAGACATTGTAGAGGTCATTAAAACTACCACAACCCACTTGGAGAAAGCATCTACTAGGATCAGGAAAATCTGGCCTTGGAAGGGCCCTGCAAAATCAATATGCAGGTGTGACCATGAACCTCTGGGGGCTTCCCATTCTTACTGGGGCTTTTGGGGGTAATGGCCTAGTTTCCTGACACTGCTGACACCCTGACACCCATTCAGATATTGCCTGGTCCATCCCTGGCCACCACACATAACTTCAGCCTAGGGACTTCATATGAATGATGCCCGAGTGAACCTTGTGGAGTGCCCCCAGTACGTGCTTTTGTAAGGATGAGGGAATTACCACTCTACTCCTCCATAGTAAACAACCCTTTCTGCAAGACAGCTCTTGTTGCCTTATTTTGAAGGGATGACAATCAGCAGGCACAGACCCTTGTGGCCATCCCCTTTTCACCCAGTCCAGAATTTGCCTTAAGAGTCTGTCTTTAGCTGAATGGGCAGCAATGTCTGCAGCGGTCAGTAGGAAGTCCTGTTGATGGTCAATGAGGAGGATGGATTCCTCAGCCTCATGGTCCTCAGCTGCAGCTGGAATCATGCACCTGCTGAGGGCATCAGCATGGCTGAGATGTTTGCCCAGCCGATATGTCAGTGTGTATGAGTATGCTGCCCAAAAAAAACCCCACTTTGTCATTCAAGGGGAGAGTATTTGAGGAGTCTGTTTATCCCCAGTGAATAACCCCAGTAAAGGCTTATGATCCATGATAAGTTCAAACTTATGTCCATAAACATACTCGTGGAAACATTTAACACCAGTAATGGCAGCAAGGGCCTCACAATCTATTTGGCTATAATTCCATTCTGCCGGCGATAGGGTCCTAGAGAAGAATGCTATAGGGGCCTCAGAGCCATTAGGCAGTCTGTGACTCAAAACTGCCCCTACTCCATATGGAGAAGCATTGCATGCTAACGCTAATGGTAACCATTCGTTGAACTGTGTGAGAACAGAGTCTGAAGTTAACAAGTCCTTCACAGCCTTAAAAGAGTTAGCCTCTTTCTTGCCCCAAACCCAAGGTATTTTTTTTATCTAAAAGTCTGTGTAGGGGTTCAGCTACTGATGCCTTGTGAGGAATGAAAATGGCGTAGAAATTCAGGAGGCCAAGGAAAGCCTGCAGCTCAGTTTTGCTGTTTGGAGTGGGAGCGCTTTTTATGGCTTGAACCTTAGCTGTCATGGGATGAATTCCAGCAGCATTGATCAGGAACCCCAGGAACTCCACCCTAGGCACGCCCAAATGGCACTTACTCTTTTTTAGTTTCAAACCTGTTGCCTGGAATCTCTTAAAAACTTCCCTTAGGCTGTCTAAAAGTGCCTTTTCATCTCTAGCTGAAACAATAATGTCATCAAAGTATGGAACAACTCCAGGGATGCCTTGTAAGAGTTGTTCCATTAGTGACTGGAATATCCCAGGGGCAGCACTAATGCCAAATTGTAGCCTATTGCATCTAAATGCTCCGCTGTGTGTTACTATGGTTTGGGCTTCTGTGGTGGTTGAGTCCACCAGCAGCTGTTGATACTCTTGAGCCATGTCAAGGTTTGCAAAAAAAAAATTCCGTTACCCAGTGAATGCAACAGATGTTGCACTACAGGCACTAGGTACACACTTTGCTGTAATGCCAAATTAAGAGTTGCCTTGTAGTCTGCGCACACCCTGACTGACTCATCAGCCTTGAGTGGTGTGACAATTGGGGTCTCCCAAGGAGCGTGATCTATTGGCTCTAATACCCCTTGTGATATAAGCTTATCGAGTTCAGCATTGATTTTTGGGCGGAGTGCGAAGGGCACTCGCCTGGCTTTCAATCTCCTAGGCATAACTGTAGGGTCTAAATTCAGTGAAATAGGTTTCCCTGTATATTTACCTAGGTCATTGTCAAAAACACTAGCAAATTCCTTTGCCAGTGCATCTATGGTGTCAGTGCTTTGTCCATTTGTGGCATGCACTCCACTTATGGCCAGACCTAGGGATTTGAACCAGTCAAGGCCCAGTAAACTTGGCAACACCCTTTCCACAACTATTAGTGGGAGATGGCCTTTGAATTGTTTGAAAACTACTGTCACTTTAGTGAGACCCAAAATGGGAATTATATTCCCTTGATAGTCTCTTATTGTGACGGAACAGAGACTTAATCTTTTCTTTGCCATTTTGGGCACCAACCATTTGATTGTGTTCCAACTTTCTTTCCCTTTCTTTCTGCCCCTTCCTTCCATCCCCTTTCTTCCTTTCTCTCTCCCCTTTTCTTTCTTTTCCTTTTCTCCTTCTTTTCTTTCTTGTATCTTCATTCTGTATTTCTCTCTCACTTTCTTTCTCTCTCCCCTCTCTGTTTCCCCCTCTTTTTCTCTCTCTTTCTGTATCCCCCTCTCTTTCTCTCCCCCCTCCAACTCTCCCTCTTTTTCTCTCTCTCTCTTTCTGTCCCTTCCTCCTTCCTTCTCTCCTTCTAAAGCTAGGAAGCCCACCTGAAACACACACTTATATACACACAGAGAGAGATTCTCCCAGTTTGGCCCTGTTCTATTGTACTCTGCCTATCAGAGAATAAGCCTGCAGGCAGGGACTGTGCTTTTTAATCTTTGTGCAGGGTCTTAAAAAATACATGCAATCAACAGAAACAAATGAGACAGCTTAGAAGCAAGAGCATGCTCAGAGCAACCCCAGTTCTACAGTATCATAGAATAAGAACAGCCCAGAAGAAAGGCAATAGCAGGAAGGAAGGAAGGAAGGAAGGAAGGAAGGAAGGAAGGAAGGAAGGAAGGAAGGAGGGAGGGAGGGAGGGAGGGAGGGAGGGAGGGAGGGAGGGAGGGAGGGAAGGAAGGAAGGAAAGAAAGAAAGAAAGAAAGAAAGAAAGAAAGAAAGAAAGAAAGAAAGAAAGAAAGAAAGAAAGAAAGAAAGAAAGAAGAAACCACCCTACTGAGGGCTGCAGAATCATGCAGCCTTTAACGTTTCAGATTTGTGACCTTTCCTAGATCCAACTGATGCTTCTTATTGTATCTACAGTACATGAGTTTCAGTCCCAAAGATGCTCCTTCTCCCCAGGAGCCCAACCTTCAATTTTGGATGAATACTTCTGCACCCTTTCACTCTTTGTTCCTCAACATTCTCCTTACATTGGATCACAAGCTATCGAACCAGATCAGAACCACGAACAACAGTTGCAGTTATGCTGCAATGGTCATAAGTGTGAAAAATGGCCATGTCACTTTTTTCAGAGCCATTGTAACTTTGAATGGTCACTAAATGAATTATTGTAAGTCAAGGATTACCGTACAAAAATATAAAAGCATATAAAATATAAATATAAATATTTATATAAATTATATAAATTAAAATATTTATATAAATTTATATTTTATATAAATATAAAATATAAAAGCAAAGCTTCTTTGCTTGCAAAAAGCTGCCCTAAATACCAATCATTGGATTAAAAAATACCTGCAAGCTGGAGTTACAAATCAGGCAGGGTGCCAGAGCACCTTGGGGAATGAAAATATTTAAAATGCAGTGATAACTATCAAACAGCCAACTCTTGCTCATAAAGTGAAACCCTTTAGGAGAGAGGTCATTTAAGCTCTCCAGAAAAAGCAGACCCAGGAAAAATAATCCTTAGATCCATTTGCACCATTTAAAAATACCAGCTGGTCTCACTCACCTCACAAGATATCCTAAGGAAATCACCCAGATTTAAGGAAAGGTCACATGCCCCCCAGAAAGGCAGTAAAAAAATCAGTGCCAAGCTTGCATCCTGACTCTTGGAGTATACCCCAAAAGGACAGTGCCAGATAATATTAAAGCAGTGAAGGAAGACCCCCTCCCCAAATAGAAAAAGAAACCATGAGGCAAGAAAAAATTCAAACACAATACAAATAATTAAATCACAACAGTAGCTGTTGCTTGTTGAAGCTGAATAGAGAAAATTGTCCCATCAATAAACACAGGATTAAACTTCACCAAGCACAGAATTAAGCTTCACCAAAAACCAGTTTTAGATCAAAACTTAGAAAGGGTATGCAAACTCACGTTTGAATCTCAATCCTTCTAGCTAGCCAAGAAGCCTTGCTGAATGTCACTCATCTTGGTTCCCTGTCATTAAAAGCTTTGCTTCATTATTCAATGATTTCTTCGAGGTGCTGATTGTCCAGGGAAGTATTTCCCCCCAACAGCAGTGTAAAAATCTTTAAACAACCCTTACCCTTTAAGAAAGCCAAGCCCCACAAGCTCCAGAGACAGCAAGTCTAGGCTGTCTGCCAAGAATGTAATAAGGGTGGCAAAAAAACAAACGGAGATTGCTTCTAACTACCGGTTCTCTGAACTGCTTAGAAAGTTAACAAGGGGTTAAGTTAACAAGGGGTTAGAACCAGATAGAACCAGTAGAATCCCACCCCTAGTTCTTGCTTAAGTGACTCTACTTTTTATTCTAAATTTATTTACATATGTATGCACTTATCCAAGCTATGTAACTCTGGACAGCGTATAAAGACAAAAACATCTGAAATAATTGGAATAACACATTAAAATATATGAAGCAATAAAATGATCAAGAAAAATAAAAACTTCTACAACTCACATTGGGGATTCCCCTCAAGTTGATCCCAAAACCTGGGGAAAAGTCATATGTTAACAAGCTAAAGACCTATAGGGTTGGAACTAACTGTCCATCCATCTGGTGTAAATTTCATATTGACTGTCATTATGATGACTTGATGTGATTATTGCAAATCAAATAATCTGCTTCCTTGGTATGTGACATCATTATGGTTTCATTTAAGCAGGCTTGGCATAATGCACCAGACTATTTTCATTTTGTGGTTGAACTAGAGCAATAGAACACTGAAAGGAAGAAACAACTAGTAGCTTGAATGATAAAAGTTTTCACATTTTCTATCCAGTCACCCCTCCTCTACCTGTAATAGGTACTACAGAATTGTAAAAGGGGAGTCTACAAGGCTGTCAGCACCTTTTTATACATATTTATGTCTTTTCTGTTTCTCTCCCTTTCTCCAAGATATGAATGACTGCTTCAAATGCCCTGAAGATCAATATCCTAACAAAGGAAAAGATCAATGCCTTTCCAAGGAACTAAATTACCTGAGTTTGTTGATCCTTTAGGCACGGCTTTGTCTGTTATGGCTCTTGCTCTTTCTACAACCACAGTCTTGGTGCTTGGAATCTTTATTAAGCACCGGAAAACTCCTATTGTCAAAGCGAACAACCAAGCTCTCACTTACGTTCTCCTTATTTCTCTCCTTCTCTGCTTTCTCTGTTCTTTGTTATTCATTGGCTGCCCCAAGTTACTGACTTGCCTTTTGCAACAAACTACATTTGGGATCATTTTCTCAGTGGCTGTTTCTTCTGTCCTGGCCAAAACAATTATAGTGGTTCTTGCTTTCATGGCTACTAAACCAGGATCTAGAATAAGGAAATGCGTGGGAAAAAGATTTGCATTTGCTATTGTTTTGTGTGGCTCACTTATTCAAACAAGTATTTGCATGATATGGCTGGGTACTCATCCTCCATTTCTAAATTTAGATATGACAACTCTACCTGAAAAAATCATAGTGGAATGCAATGAAGGATCAGGCAACATGTTTTACTATATTTTGGTCTATATGGGTTTTCTGGCTCTCATTAGCTTCGTGATAGCTTTCTTTGCTCGGAAACTGCCAGATATATTTAATGAAGCCAAATTTATCACCTTCAGCAAGTTGGTCTGGTTGTCCTTTGTCCCAACTTATCTAAGTACCAAAGGGAAATACATCTCCATCTTGGCTTCTGGCACTGGATTACTGGGTTGCATCTTTGCTCCAAAATATTATACCATCATTTGAGGCCTGATCTTAATAGCAAAGGACAATTAATAAGAAACAACAAGAAGGAAAATAACTTCTAAAAAGTCTGTACTAGTGTAGAATGGTGTGGCAAAGCTCAATACAATCTGAGAAATAAATACTTTGTACTGATTCTTATACATTTCTCCATCTATTTTCCATTCTCTCTCACGCTCCTTGAAATACAAATCATTTTTAAGTATTTTGATGAATACTGTGGGTATTCTGGATGATGCATTTTAAGAATAATAATAGCAAATATCAATGGAGATTCTCAGTCATGCAGGTCATGGTCATCCCAAAGGCACTTTTTCAAAAGGCAACTGGTCTTTTTTTCCCCTTGAATATGTTTCACTTCTCATCCAACAGTCAGAACTGAAGAAGCTTCTTGGATTTTCAAAAACCACCTTCGGGATAGAAAATTTATGGTTGCTTTTTGTTTGTTTAAGCAAAGATAATCACATTTCTGGGAAAGGCACAGCCAAGTCTGGTCAACTATCATCTTTAATGATATTATATTTTTCTCTTTTAATCTGTAAGCACCCAGATTTGTTCTGAAGTTGAGCGACCCTAGAATTATGTTTTATAAAATATAAATAATCAAGCAACCATAATATTGGATGTGATCTCTGAAGCCACCCTAAAATTCAGTTGATAATCTACAAAGATTTTGAAAATAGTAGGGTTTTAGCATATTATCATGGTTAAATGATGCTATTTGTAATCCATCTCACATGTAATTTGTATTTGTATAACCAGCCTGTCTTCCCTTATTGTCCCCACCCCACCAAAGTTTCATTTTATTTGAAATCCTAAATTAATCTAGCACCTCTCTCAGGGGTGGGATTCAAATTTCTTAAAAACCTGTTCTGTGGGTGTGGCTTGGTGGTCACATTACTGGTTGGGCAGAAGAAAGCACACACCAACTGCTACCTCAACGCCCAATCCCACCACCACCCAGCACAGATAAACTCCATGGCCAAAACACCAATCGCCAGAACCAAACGCCTGGCAGACAAGACACACATAAAGACTGAACTATGCACTCTGACTAAAGTACTGACAGCTAATGGCTTCCACAAAAGCAAAATCACCAGCTTGATCCGCAAAAACACACTGAGACATAATGGAGACCTAGAAGATGAACAGACCTATGGAACAGCTGTCCTGCCCTACATAAGAGGTACCACAGACAAAATCAGTAAGATACTACACAGGCATCACATCAAGACTGCCTTCAAAACAGACAGAAAAATAGCAGCCATCCTAAGAAACCCCAAAGATAAAATTGACCTGGAAAACCAAGGCATATATGAAGTCCCCTGTACATCATGCCCTGCCACATACATTGGACAGACCAGTAGAAGAATAAGTACCCACCTGGATGAACACAAAAATGCAGTAAAAAAGCTGGAACACACTTCCTCACTAGTCCAACACATGAAAGCAACAGGTCATAGCATCAACTTCAATGGCACCAAAACCCTACCCACTATAGAACACCCCAGCCACAGAATTATCAGAGAAGCCATAGAGATTGAAAAAAGTCCTGAAAGCATGAATAGAAGAGATGATTCCACCAGACTGTCAATTATTTGGAAGCCTGCACTCACAAACAAAAAGAATCTCCACACCACAAGCCACACAAACACCTGGGCACAAACGGATACCCCCTGATACCTCCAGCTCAAACACACCCCAACCAAGCACCCAGATGAAACCTAGCTTCCTAATAAATGAGAGCCATCCATTTACTCAGAGTCAAGCTGCACTAAAAGCCTCCAATACAGGAAACACAATGTTGCCAGCCAATCAAGACAAAAAAAGCTACAAAACAAACGGAAGATATTAGAAACACCAATCAAGCATAACACAGCAAACTCCAAGACCAATAAACACAGACCAAGACTCCCAACCAATCAGGAAGAAGAAAAAAACATTCTGGCACAGCAGTAGCCTAGCCCCAAATTTAAAACAAAAATGGCTGTGAAAGTCTGACTCACAGACGAACACAATACAGAAGCCTGATGATGGCAGATGGGATTCTGCCGAAACGTTGCTACAACTTTAAAAGCACAACTATATGATGTGGGAAAATACCCAAACAAAGCTGAATACCATACAGCAGGTCTTGGCGTGTTCGGGTCTTTTCCCGTGTAAGATTGAGAGTATCTTGATGACGTTTCTATGAGGTCCCACTCGCCATCTTCAGGCTGGTGCTTTCTGCTTTGTGCTTGTCCGAGCAAAGCATGATCAGAACTGCAGTCTCTCTATAAATACTGTTGGGGTGGTTGGCTGTGTTGTCATTTCTTGATTGGTTGATGGAGTTGATGTTTGTAGATTGGCTGGCTTTTTCATAAGAACATGTGTGGCCGAGGTATTGGCTGTCTATCAGCCTCCTGTGTTGTAATGACCTGGGTAATGGGCTGTGTGATGACCTTCTGAGTTCTATTGTTTTGACATCCTGGGTCTTGGGATGTCAAAACAATAGAACTCAGAAGGTCATCACTCTGCATCTATCTATCTATCTATCTATCTATCTATCTATCTATCTATCTATCTATCTATCTATCTATCCATCCATCCATCCATCCATCCATCCATCCATCCATCCATCCATCCATCCATCCATCCATCCATCCATCCATCCATCCATCCATCCATCTATCTATCTATCTATCTATCTATCTATCTATCTATCTATCTATCTATCTATCTATCTATCTACACAAACACACACTACTAGAATACCCCTTCATGTGGAATCTCCATCATTTCCATTTTTAACCATCATCTCTAACTCTCTCTACCATATTAATTCATCTTTTCTTAGCTTGCGTTCCATTCTCTATCATTTTTTGGCCCTTTCTCTTAGTCATTCCTCCTTTCTCTGTTATTTTCTGCTGTTTTTCCCAGTTATCCAAGTTTGTCCCCACCCTCTCCTGATCTTCTTTTTATAGTTTCCTTTCCTTTGTTTAACCTTCAAAGTATTCTCCCCTTTATTTTTTATATCAATCATTAACGTCTTAGTTTTAATTTCCTTTCTTTTGTTCTTTTGTGCTATTTGTTGTTCCCTTTGCTCTGTGTTGCTGGTTTCTTTCCTCCCCTTTCTGTGTTCTTTCTTCTTCTGTTGTTTGCATTGCCATTTCTGGATTTTCCTTTGTGCTCAGTATTTTAGTACATAAGTTCAAAATTCTTTTCCACATTTCATTCACAGTTTGAAGTTCAAACCTTATTTCTTTACATAATTAACTCATCTTTATTTTGTTTATTGAATCCATTTATCCAATTGTCATGTAGTTTTTATTGTATTTAAACCATCATCTATCTTTATTTTTACAGTCAATATCCTCAAGTCTATTATTTCCAAATTTCAATCAATCTATTCCTTTTCAAAAAGTTCCAGTAAAAATAGCCAATAATTCCAGGGGCAATATCTTCATATATTCCTTTGCTGTTTGGTTTTAATATTTCAATTTTCTGGGGTCTTATTTAATACAGTTCCTTTTGTTCCTTTTAAATTCATGCTTTAATTAAGTCATTAGTTTGAAGAAATCTGCATTAAGTCATTAGTTTGAAGAGATCTTGTTCTTTTATCGACAGGTGGTGCTCCTAATCCAGTTTTCACTTTCCTCGCCTTCCCCCCGTTTCTTTACGCTTTTATTAACTTTCCCAATTTTTCAAATATTAGCTATTATTCCTTTTTTTAAATAATCAATTTCAGCATTTTAATTAATGCCTTTTTCATGCCAAATCCTGTCCAATCACCAATTCCAATTTTATATTCTTTTTTGTAAAAGTTTTTTCTCTGGGTTATTTCTGTTTTAATTTGCTTTGCTTTTCCCATAAAGTAATCTCCTTGCATTTCCGAGTTTTTCTGTCACTTTCCACTTGCCGTTAGCACAATTCCTTATGAGAATTCTTTTCTGTTGTTTTATCAGGGTTACCTTAAAGTTTGAAGTATTATCATCCAATCCACACACCATTCACTGCTTCTCTGCTCCAGCACAGTCTTAATTTTCCAGACTGCCTTCCGTCTTCATGGTAGCCATTTTAGGCTACCACTGCAGCTCGTCTTTGGAGGTTTTTTTTTTTGCCAGGGAGGAAAGATGTGGCTCCCCTCAACCTGCCAGGTAATCCCCCTTTCTTCACCACCCCTACAGGGTTGTTCCGGTCTCAATTTGAACCCTCCAATGAGGAGAGCTCAGAGCAAAGCTGTGGACAATTGTGGACTCCACTCTGACATGATGGAAGAGAAACCAGAAGTCAATATTGATTTTTTTATTTTAAAAAGAGCAACTTTTACCCAAAATCAGACAAAGCAGGCAGGCAGATTGAGTTGCTTGCAGAATCACAGATTCACTCACAAATCTACCTTTCAAACAATCTGCTGCCTGAGTCTGCACTGAAAAATAGAAGGTTCAGTTTTAAGGAATGTTCAGCTCTGCTCCCAAACCACTTCTCAACCCCCCACCCCCACCCCCTGAACAATCCCCTGAAACCATCCCCCCTGTCTGGGCCTCAGGGAAGCCTCCTGGGCAAAGGTGAAGCAGTACAACAGCAATTTCCTGCTTTCTAGCTAATCTAAATCGCATGGCACAGCTGATAGTCAGAACATCTGATCGTCGGGAAAAAAGGAAAAATAGCAACTTAACAAAAATTAGGCAAAGGCACAATTCAGGCAAGTTGGGTGGCATGCATGTGAGATAAGAAGTGACAGCCAGTGGTGCAATTTTCTGGTTCTCCGAACTGCACAGAATCATAACAACCGGTTCTATAGAACCGCTCCAAACTGATAGAATCCCACCCCTACCCCCTCTGCATCTGATGAAGCAAATTGTGCTTTTTAAATTATAAGTTAAGTTATAAATAATAACTTAAGTTAAGTTATAAATAATAATGATAAAATAGAGAGATATAGACTTCAAAGGATTGTCAGGGCTACAAAAAATAACATTGCAACCAGTCTGCCTTCCATTGAGGACCTGTATACTATACAAGTGAGAAAGAGAGCTGAAAAACTATCTACAGACCCCTTACATCCTGGACATAAACTTTTTCAACTCCTCCCCTCAGGATGCTGCTATAGGGCATTCCATACAAAAACAACTGTACACAGTTTTCCTCTGGGCCAACTCTCTGCTAAAAAGCTAATTCCCACAGAACTGTCTTATGCCTGAGGATATCTAACTATGTAATAGGGCTGTATTGCTATTAACCATCTCATCTTTCCTATTACCTTATGGTATCTTATGATTTTACCACTTTGTCAGACACTGAGACCTTATGCACGAGAGAGAAATTCTTTTTGTGTCCAATAAAGAGTAAGACTCCTCTGATTTTTCACCACCATAGACTAACACAACTCTCTTCTCACAATGCCTGGAAATTAGGATTCCAGAAGAGCTTTTTAACAACAGACTTTGTTAGGAGAAATTTGGATTCAGTTATTGAATTCTAACTGGGATTAAATATTTGGCTACCTCTCCAAGAAGTTGCAAGAAGTTGTATATGAATTTGTGAAATAGTACAGCATAGATATCTCATGACAGTTACACTTTTATAATTTTAGGTGGCTACCCGGATGTGCCGTATATAATTCTGCTGTTTCAGTTCTACTATTCAATAGAAATTATAGTAATATTTGCCTCATGTATCTACAGCTCTACAGAGTTCCTCAGGAATAATGATCTTGTACATAATTATCAGGAGTATTATCGTTTGTTTGCACAGTGAAGTCTCTTGTGAGTTTCCAGAAGTTACCAACAGATAAAGAAAAGAAAAACAGAAACTGTCAAAAACATTTATATAAATCCTGCCCTGCTGTTAAAACCAAGATTAGGGATGAGAGACAGGTAGGGGTCTGTCAACTGGAACCTCCATATTTTCTACTTAAGGCAGTTTTTCACCAAAACATATCTTGCTGGGAGCTGAAAGGATTCCATCCATGGAAATTTTATAAGATAGAAATATAGGATAGATGCACATCACAAAATAAATAGCCAGCAACAAGAAACCACACCATAGTAGTTTTTTTTTATCCGAAGCAAAAATTTATAGTTAAAAGATGAAGATGAAAATGGTGTTTTTTTTTTTTAAAAAAACAAATTTTATTTTCAAGACAAACAATACATAAATACACATAAACACAAAACACAAAAGCATAAAAAATCTCTTTTCTGAAAGTTGCTTAGTCCCGGGTTAAAACTCTTGGTACAAACACAAATTCAAATTCATATTCATTTAACATACCATTTCATATCTTATTAACATTTTCAATTTTCTATATGACTTCTCCTCTCCTTTAAATTTTCTCAATTTTATTTTATTTTATTTATCTCCTCTCAATTCGTATCATAATATTTATTATTCTTTGTCTGTTCTATTCCAGCCAACCATTTATTTTTCTTCTTTAAAAAAAGAAGAAAGACTTCTCCTGTACACTATATGGAGTATGATGCCTTTATCTCTTTCCCCTATATTTATAATACTTAATATAAAACACATGACATACATTGGGATTCTGTCTGGTACATTCTAAAATTATACTATATTATCAAAAATAATACAAATCTATTCATTAGTATTGATATTCATTCATATCTTAAACGTTTAACTCATTGCTTTTCAATTAAATCACATACTTTTATGGGATCCCTATTTTCCATAATTATTCCCCCCCCCCCACATCACATATTATAGCTCAATATTTCATTAAAATGTTCCTCCTTCTTCTACTTCAAATCTCATTTCACAAAAGATTTCACTAATATACCATATTCTAATCATTAATATTAACAATCATTTATATCTTAAACATTTTATCCATTTCAATTAAATATCATGCCTTTGTGGGAACACTTCTGCTTTGCAAAGATTATTACCCACCCCCCCCACATCACAATCTTGAATCATATTTCATTACAGTACTCCCTTTTTCTTAACCAAAAATTTCACTAATTTATGTTAAATATTTTATCACATTTTAAGTTACATATTATTTCTAATTTTCTATGATTACTTCTAAATACAGGTATAAAATGCAGTCTTATGTACCTTTCTAGAATCCCTTTAACAATAAGATTTATCCATTATCTCTAAAAAACTTTTGCTTCTTAACATCTTGCTCCCCACAAGATGAAAATGTTAATGATGGTACTGCTTGTGCTTCCTCATTTAGTATCCAAAATACGTAATCGTATGTGCCTTGATCATGAAGTTGTCTATATCCCAATGGATGGCACCAACCAATTGAAATTCTCATTGGTGGAGTTATGCCACACATATATTCCTTAATACCTCATGTTTTCTTTAAGAGACCCCCTTCTCATGAGAGGATTAAAGTTGTCCTGTAAGGAAGTGAGCCACATTATGTGAATTATTACTTCTAATTCTATTGGTGCAAATTAAGAAAGAGTGGATGGGTGATTGTTGGAAACTTGGTCTATTTTATATGAGGCATTACATGTTCCAGAACTAGCATAAAACTAGCCAATAAAGCTGATCTGAATTATATGGATAAAATCTTTTGAACATGTATGATTTCGTTCTCTGAATCTTGAAGAACTATAATGATCCTTTACATTTTTAAAGAAAATAATATATGCTTTCACTAACTCTTAATTGTACTGAATTCCAACTTTAAGTATCTTTCCTTCTTTCCTTCCTTCCTTCCTTCTTTCTTTCTTCAAATATGATAAATTATTTTTAGATTACTCCATATAATCCAGAAATTGCAATAGGATGATATTATTTATGTTCTTTTTTCCAGTCATTGTAGGTTTGTTTGTTTGTTTTATATTCCAGGCAATTTTAGATAACTATAATCTTTTTTAACCTGTTTTTATTGTAATTTGAAAAATACAAATCATATTTATATTCATAATGATTTTGCATCAACAAATACATATATTTTATATATCATATTATATACATGCCTATATTAATAATCTCTTAAGATCTCTTATTTTATTTGCAATAATCCATTATTTCTAATCTTTACGTCTATTTTCTAGCCACTCATACCATTTATCCCATACTGCATAATCTTCAGAATCTTCTTTATCTTTCATTTCCAGTTTTTCTTTGTTATATTTTTTTAATTACTTTGTGTGTATGTCTGCTTCACTCTTCCCCAATGGCTATAATAATAGGAAATATTGGTCTATATTATTCACAATAATGTGATTTGTTCTCACATTGTAAAAACTGCTGATGTTCCTAAAGTCTAATTGATTTTTATGTTCTTGTGTTGTACCATCTTCCTCTAATAGCAATATATTTGCAGAATCAATGGTCTTTGATTGAAGTTAATGTCATTATAGTAAGTCACAATCAAATATGTCTCAATATAGGCAATCAAAGACAAGTTTATCCATATGAATGATCATGCATTTATTCATGGATGCATTTATTGTCCAAAATTAATTTAAAAACCCTCAGTGTTAGTAAAAGGTGTAAGACCTCATGAAATAAAAAAGGTTTTTGAAGTACTCTAGAGGAAAAATGTCAAGACAGTTGTGAGGTTAAAACAAAAAATATTAAAATAGAGGAGGAAAGTTGAATTAAATGACATATGTATAATTTTAAGTTATTTTAAGTCTAAGTCTATAGGTTTTGAAGCAAATGAAAGCAAATATAATTCTATGAAATAAAGCCAGTAATGATTTGATGCAGCATACATATTTTGATGCTTAGTAACTTATTTGGTTTTATTCAAGTAAATTCAAAAGAGAAAACACCGAGTTTCTGCTAACACTGGAATTATAACAACTGAGAATTAATAATACCCTTATCTCTTTTTTGGATTGTTTCCTTAATAGATAATAATTTCGTACACAATAAATATGACTCTGTAAGGTATTGAATATTGATTAAATACTTCAAAACAGTAAAAGACCATACTTTATTTTTTTGTTTATTTTCTTTATGTCTGCTTAGAAACTATGATTACATTCCTGCATGGAGGCATGATATATTTCAAATAATGAATTATTACATGAAATTATTAATCCTTTTCTTTGCAGTGTGCTGCCTAAATTTTATCAACATGTACTAGCCATGGTCTATGCTATCCATGAGATAAATAAGAATCCCAGTTTCTTGGGCAATATCACTCTTGGTTTCCACATCTATGACAGCTACTATACAGCCCAGATGGCTTATCGAACCACTTTGGATCTGTTCTTCAAATCACAGAGATTTTTTCCCAATTACAAATTTTACTTGACTGAAAATATAGTTGGAGTTATTGGTAGTTATTCTATCTCCTCTAGAATGGAGGAGATCTTGGATATTTACAAGGTTCCACAGGTAGGCTTGATTTTTGGAATTCTAATTCATTCTAGTCATGCCTATCTTTTCTGAGAAATAAATCCATTTCCCCTATGTCTGTTCAAAAAGCAATTTCATTGTAAAGAGAGAGGAAAAGAGATGGTTTATGATGTGTAAGAGAGGGGGATACTTTAGAGTCCATTAATTATCCTACCTATTAAGGAAAAAAATATGAGGTCCTCAGATCAAATGAAGTGTGAACCAAAATTGTATATGTGCTTACCAATGATCAGACAGACATTCAGAAACTGAATTAATCAGATTTTGGAATATCATCATTAAAATGGCTCTGTGGCCCCACGCTTGTGCAGGGTCATTTGCAAAAATGAATCAAGCAAACGTAAATTCATTTATACTATAAACTCACTCGCCAAAACCAACACCAACCATAAGAACCTCCGTTGCCGCCCTGACCTAACCATACAGCAACGTGCCCGCTCCCGTGTACTCCGCATCGAACTCAAAAACCGTCTAGACAATGGAGAGAAGGACCTGTACATTGACTACCATGCTGACTGTATCAAAAGTAAGCCATGCAACCCAATACTCAGCTTTTACCCTCAACCACAACCCTACCTCAACCCATCCACCATCACCCAAGACTAGGCACGCACGCCCCCAACTACCTCAATTCCAACTACTGCCGGCCTTAAATGCAAACTACTCAATGCAAGAAGCCTCGTGAATAAAATACCTGAATTTCTCATCCTCCTAAATATGGCTAACTTCGAAATTATATTTGTCTGTGAAACATGGCTCAATGCATCTCTCCCCGACTCCATTACCACAGTAAGAGACTATCATGTTTACCAATCAGATCGTGAAAATCGTCGAGGAGGTGGTGTTGCTATATTCTATAAAAAATCCTTACATCTAAAAAATATCCAAGTTACCCAGGAGCTTGCCCTTCCTGAAACCATCATCTGTGAACTATCCTTAAATATCACAATTCGATTCTTACTATGTTACAGAGCACCTGATTATGACATCGAACATGTAAACAAGCTAAATACATTACTAACATGGGCTGCATCCTGCCCATACCCTTTTAACTTTCTTGGTGATTTCAATCTACCTCATATTGACTGGACCCTAAATGATTGTACAACTGAAATCATACACACAACCTTCTACAATGCTATTACAAATCTGGGACTGGAACAACTAGTAACCAACAACACTAGACTAAACAACTGCCTCAATCTCATCTTCTGCAATAGTTTGAATTTAATTTACGGAATAGAAACTAAAGAACCCTTTTCCAGTAGTGACCACAATATGATTGACTTTTGTCTCAACATACGTCCACACAAAAATCACCACAATGATGTAATCCCCAATTGTAACTTCAAAAAAGGCAACTATGATCTTATAGACAATGATCTCTCATCCCTTGATTGGCAATCTCTATTCACTGGATGCAATACCGTTGAAGACCATTACAACATATTTTTACTTGAAGTCAAAAGAGTCATCAAACTATATGTTCCAACAACAACTCCCAAAACAAAACAAAAAAGCAGATTACCCATATCAATAAGGAAACTTCAATCCAAAAAGAGATCACTCTGGCGGAAAAACAAATCTGGTCACGTTGCCAATTTCAAAAACCGATACAAAAATTTATGCCACCAGATAAAGACCGAATGCACCAATTATCACATTAAACAAGAGGAAAACCTTCTAAGCACCAATTCCACCCGTGCTTTTTACAATTTTGTAAACAACAAACTAAAAGACTCAAGGTCCATCCCTCCTTGATAGGACCTGATGGTAAAGACTGCAACGACGACACCATTAAAGCCAACATCTTTAACACATTCTTCGGCTCAGTATTTGTAAACAGCAATGGATCATGCCCAGTATTTCCTAGCCGTACCACAGATAACAACAATGATCTAATACATATCGATTTCACAGAAGACAATGTTGAAAAATCACTACGCAATCTAAAACCATCTCTATCTATTGGACCGGATGGAATATGTGCCTACTTCTTAAGAAAGCTATCCACTGCCATAGCCAAACCTCTAAGCATAATCTTTGAAAAATCTTTCAGGAGCAGCTCCTTGCCTAACCTATGGTCACAAGCCACAGTCATCCCCATCTTCAAAAAGGGAGACCCAAGCCTAGTTGAAAATTACAGGCCAATCTCCTTATGCTACGTCACCTGTAAAGTCATGGAATCAATTATTAACCAATCCATCATCCTCCACTTAGAGACAAACAACCTACTCTCCAATAAACAATTTGGTTTCAGAAAAAAACTATCCTGTAATCTGCAACTCTTACACTGCAAAAACATATGGACGACACAACTCGACCAGGGCAAAGCAATAGACGCAATCTACATAGACTTCTGTAAAGCCTTTGATTCAGTGGTACACGACAAACTACTCCTAAAAATAAAATCCTATGGTATCTCTGGACAACTGAATAACTGGATAGAAGCATTCCTGTCAAACAGACAACAAATGGTCAAAATCGGGCGTCCCTATCAAATCCAGTACCTGTCAATAGTGGTGTCCCCCAGGGCAGTGTTCTAGGACCAACTCTCTTCATACTCTACATAAACGACCTCTGTGATCATATTAAGAGCAATTGCGTTCTCTTCGCTGATGATGTAAAGCTGTTCAATACCACAGACAATACTGCTACCCTACAAAAAGATCTTGACTATGTATCTGAATGGTCAAACAAATGGCAACTTCAAATCTCAACAAATAAATGCTCTGTCTTACATATTGGCAAAAAAATCAGAAAATAAAATACAAGCTGAATAGTCAAGATCTTGTTGATGACCTAAGCTCTGTAAAGGACCTTGGAATACTCACCTCTAATGATCTAAGTGCTAGAGCCCACTGCAACTACATAGCCAAAAAGGCATTAAGAGTTGTTAACCTAATCCTACGTAGCTTTTTCTCTGGTAATATCACACTACTAACCAGAGCATACAAAACATTTGCTAGACCAATACTCGAATACAGTTCATCTGTCTGGAACCCTCATTACGTATCTGATATTAGCACAATTGAGAAAGTCCAGAAATATTTCACAAGAAGAGTTCTCCACTCTTCTACTGTTGTAGAATACCTTATGCCACCAGACTTGAAATTCTAGAACTAGAAAACCTTGAATTACGCCGTCTTCGGTCTGACTTAAGCATGGTATATAAAATCATACATTGCAATGTCCTACCTGTCAATGAATACTTCAGCTTCAACCATAACAACACAAGAGCACACAATAGATACAAACTCAAAGTAAACCGCACCAAACTTGATTGCAGGAAATACGACTTCAGCAATAGAGTGGTCAATGTCTGGAATACTCTACCCGACTCTGTAGTCTCTTCCCCAAACCCCAAAAACTTTAACCTTAGACTGTCTACTATTGACCTCACCCCTTTCCTAAGAGGTCTGTAGGGCGTGCATAAGCGCACCAACGTGCTTACCGTCCCTGTCCTATTGTTTCTCCTATTCTTTTATTTTTTCTTATATGTACCCATTTCATGTATTCACAACCATGTATACACTTATACTTATTATCTTGTAAACAATTGGCAAATCAAATAAATAAATAAAATAAATAAATAAATAACCGCAGCAAACTTGATTGCAGGAAATACGACTTCAGCAATAGAGTGGTCAATGTCTGGAATACTCTACCCGACTCTGTAGTTTCTTCCCCAAACCACAAAAACTTTAACCTTAGACTGTCTACTATTGACCTCACCCCTTTCCTAAGAGGTCTGTAGGGGGCGTGCATAAGCGCACCAACGTGCCTACCGTCCCTGTCCTATTGTTTCTCTTATTCTTCTTTTATTTTTCATATATGTACCCATTTCATGTATTCACAACTATGTATATACTTATACTTATTATCTTGTAAACAATTGGCAAATCAAATAAATAAATAAAATAAATAAATAAATAAATAAAATCTCTAAGCACATCTTCTAGTGGAAAGGAAGCGTACATTCTCCTCAAAGCTTCGCATACATTTTTAAAGGTGATTCAAATAAATATTGGAAAATAGTAAGAACAACTGTAGCTTGTTAGATGCTCCTTTGTATTTACAGTTCACTGTCTGCTCCATATACTAAGGTGACAAAAGGGCTATGTAGATATTCAGCTTTAGCCCTGCTCATACCTTCCATATTAAGTTGTACAATTTTCAGGACAACTCCTATATCCTTTGCCAGTTGGTTCTGAAGAGATGTTTTTATTTTTGGTATTCATGCTGTTTCTTCTTGCTGTGAGATTCTTGTGAAGTCCAACAACTGGAATGTGTAGATTATTCAGCCATGACAAAGTCACATGGTGCACTGTATGGAGACTAGTCTACACTGCCTTCCAATTTCCAGTTAACCTTCTGAATAAATAAAGGGGACAGGTTGGCCTAGAAAAAATAATGCAACTAAATAAGCATTAGATTGCCATTTGTCAGGAAAAGATCTCTGCACTGAACAAGACTTTGAATTCAATAGCCTAAGCAACCCCATCCAACTCTTTAATTAAGCAATTCCATAATATTGGTTCATATTCAAGAGCAAACCAGGAAGAAGGGTTTTTTTTTTCCTTTCAACAACATAAAAAAACCCAACCTTAAGAAACAAATGCAATCTAGGGATAGGTTAACCCAAAGTTTCCAAACTTGGCAACTTTAAGATGCATGGACTGAATAATCAAGTCAAGACTGAAACCTCTACATCAGTGGTCTCCAATCTTTTTTGTACCACGGCCCAGTACCAGCATCGCAAAATGATCCACAGACTGGTACCAGCATCAGCACACACAACCAAGGCAAGGCGAGCCAAGCAACCAGCCAGCTAGCCATCCCCCGCTTCTCCCCGCCACCTTCAACTCCTCCTTTGTACCTTCTCACAGTTAATGGGCTTTTCGGGCTCTTTCTTAATCTCCTCCTGAGTAACGCGAGACTCCACTGCCATCGGGACGGCTTTCATTAGAAGCTGCCCCCCTTTGACGAAACTAAGGTGCAAGGATTCCTTCAGCACCCAAACGCTGCTTTCCATCCAACCAATGACCGACAAGCTAACCCGGAAGCCCTTTCTCAAGCACCATTGAAACAAGATGGCGGCGCCCAAGCAAAGTAGGCAGCCCGGTACAAAATGATCCACGGACCGGTACCGGTCCAGGGCCGGGTGGTTGGGGACCCCTGCTCTACATGATCGATGATGGTGATATCCATTCAGTTTTGTCCAACTCTTAGTGATTCTATGGGCCAGGTCTTTCCACATCTTCAAATCTTGCACTCCTGCGCTGAGTTGTTCTAAACTCTAGCTAGTGTTGGATTTGATGGTATCCAATCACCATGTTCTTTGGCAGCCTGGTTTCCTTTTATTGCTAATTCTTCCAAACTCAATTGCTTTCTCCATTGAATTTCCTTGCGTGATATGGCCAAAGTAAGTGAGATACAGTTTTGTCATTTTGCCTTCCAGTTACATGTCTGGTGTTAAGTGCTCCAGTACTTGTTAGTCACCTTTGTTGTCCAAGGAATAGGCAGGTGCCTTCTCTAACACCACAGCTCGAACAAATCAGTACAACATAGTCCAGCAATTGATGGAGACTCTAATGTTCTATTTCTGAAATGTTTCCTCCCCCTCCCTCCCTCCCTCCCTCCCTCCCTCTCTCTCTCTCTCTTTCAGTTTTCATATGGTTCATTTGAACCTGCAGAAAATTATCAATTCAATCCTGACACCTTTTACTGGATGGTCCCCAGTGAAGCCCTTCAGTACCAGGGAATCGTCTTCTTACTTCTGCATTTTATATGGAAATGGATTGGGCTAATGACTTTTGAAGATGATGGTGGAGAACATTTTTTGAGAACTTTGGAACCAATGCTTTCTGAGAATGGAATCTGTTCAGCCGTTACAAATAGAGCTCCAAGTAATATCCATGTGCAAAAGCTAGGAGAGATAAATAAGTATGTTGTAGATACCATTTCATTCGTTTTCAGCAGCAAAGCCAATGCAATTATTACACATGGTGGAAGTGCCATTATTATGTGGTTGACTGTGATTATAAAGGGGGCTGAAAATCAGTCCAAATATAAGAATAATCCATCCAGAAAAATATGGATTATTACAGCCCAGATTGATATTATTTTTTGTGTGCTTCAAAGGACCTGGGGTATACAAATGCTCCAGGGGTTCTTTCCTTCACAATTCACTCAAAGAAAGTTCTAGGTTTCTCAGAATTTATCCATGAGATAAGCTTTTCTGGAATAAAAAAGGATGGTATTTTCAAGGAATTCTGGGAGTAGGCATTTGACTGTTTGATACAAAAGTCTGGAACCCTCAAAAATATTGGCATAGCGACTATAGTCTGTAATGGAATGGAGACCATAGAGAGCCACCTTGCACCTTTTTTACAAATGGAGATGACCAGTCACAGCTATGGTATTTACAATGCTATCTATGTTCTAGCATATGCCGTAAATGCTTTTCATAGATTGAGACCTCATCATAAAGTGTTGAAAACTGGGGGAAGACACCTTCAGCGCTGGCAGGTAATATTTCTAAACAAACATCAATTTTCAAGACTTCCAGTTATCTAATCTATCACGCTCCCTGATTCCTAAGTACATTCCTTCTTAAAAAGAGAATAAATGTCAATTCTGGACCCTCCATTGCTTTTCAAGGAATGAAGCATTCTTTCTCAACCTTAACAACATTAAGATATGTTCATTCAGCAGGATGAACATTTGAATATTGTAATCTACAACATTACTTCCAATCCCTTGCTTCTTTGACATGTATGTACTTCAGAATTCTCGGGTTAATACAGTTATTGAAAAACAATTCTGAGATCTGAAGTCTCTACACCAAGAAGTTGCCAAGGTTACAAAAGTTTGAAAACACTGGTTCACAATTACCTTGTGTTATCATAAGGTGAGCATGTGGGATAACTGCTAAAGCCAACTTTTATGTTCCTTTCTTTTGCTCCTGACAATCTTTATTTTATTTGACCTTTCTGAACGACAAGTTCAGCGTCTTACAACACACACACACACACACACACACACACACACTTTGCAATCATTTGGGTGGGTTCTGGTTGTAGTTAATTCTTTTTTGAGTGAGAGGATTGTTCCTTTATGTCTTAAAAGAGTTTTGGTTTTCCCTGTATACAAGAAGTTATTGCTGGAGTTCCGGTTTGCAGGGCTTTGGCGGCAGGCAGGAATCCATGATTGTGCACGGTTTCTGCCTGGGCTCGCCGCTGGAGCATCCCGAGCCACTCGGCTTCGGGGCTAAGCCACCCCATAGAGGTGTGCGAAAAGGGGGGAGATCCCAGCAGGGTCGAGGGAAGCCGCATCTTTCCTCCCCAGCTGGCTAAACTCCCTTTCCCGAAGGCGGTAAGAGCGGCGGTCAGAAATGGCCGCCTCAAAGAAGCACTCAGCCGGAAAAGAAAGTGCAGGAGGAAGTTAAGAAGTGAAAGTTTTGGCTGAATGGGATAAGAAGCAACAACTGAGGTACCCTGGAATTTAAATCTTATAAAAGATACATCGCTCCCAAAGAAGATTCGGAAGCAGCGAATGAAAATGAAAAGGGAAAGTTTTTTTTTCTCACTCTCCTTCCTTACGTTGACAGCAGATGAATGAGAAATTGGAAAAATTCTCTTTGGCACCAACAGTTAATTAAACTGGATTAAATGCCAAGGGGACAATAAAGATTTCTGAACGCTTTAAAAACTTTTTTTTGGCTATAAGTGGGAAGGGAGAGGAAAAGAATAAGAGCAAGATTTGGCTAGAGGAGGCTGCTTGGAATTTAAAAGAATCTAAAGTTAAATCGTAATAAGACTTCTAAAAGATACATTTTAACTGGAACTTTGTAACTAAATAGTAACCCCAGGAAGAGAAAGTGAAAAAAGAAGAAAGTGTTAAATGAAACAGCTTGTGTGCATTTGGATTGTTTGGTGACTTTGGGACTTCTGGAAATTATATTTGAATGATTAAAAACAATTGGGTGGTTGTTTAAAAAATCTTTTACAATGGCATCACTTGTGGATGAACTGAAAATGGAATTTAAAAAATACAAAGAAGAGGAACAAGAAGGGAAGGGGTCTTTTGGCTCAATTTTTCATTTCTTAGAAATGGCGATCTGTACCTACGAGAAACTACAAGAAAAGACTGCGCAAGAAGAAGATTGGGACAAAGAAGAAGCCATCTTTAATGAACAAGTAACTTTATCTGGGGAAGAAAGAGGAAAGGGGGGAAAGAGAATGGAGAATTCAAGACCTAAAAAAACAACCAAAAAGGGGAAAAATAAGGTGAAAAGTAGATATAATGTCAGAAAGTAACAGAAAAGGGGAACACAGAAGAGGGAAATGGAGGTGGAGAGACAAGGGGATAATAAAGGTAGATTGAAGAAACAAGGGAGGAAGGAAGGGAAGAGAAGCTACAAAGATTTGGAGCAAGATGTAAAGAAACAGGACTTATTCAGAGATAATGGGTAAAAATATAACTGAAAATGAGATTCTGCAAAAGTACATAAGATTGTATTGTTAAACTTGTATTAGAAATAATGTTAGAAAATTGGAACAATATATGATTAAAAAATGGGATAAAATACTCAGTGTAATTTAGTGAAACTTTTTTGAACAAAATAAATGAAATGAAATAAATGAGAGAATTGAATTAGGAAGGAATGGGAACATTTTAATTACACAATGTTTTAAAATATAAGTGAAATGGGGGGGAAGTAACTATGTAAAATTTATAAGTGTTCCCATAGAAGCATGATACCTATTTGAAAAGTAATGTGTAAAATGTTTAAGATTTAAATGAATTTTAATATTAACGATAGAGTTGAACTGGTATGGATTGTTGTTTTAATTATATTATACATTTATAATTTCTTCTTTTCTTAAAATATAGTGTGTAGCTTTAGAATGTACTAAGCAGAATCTGAATGAAAGTTATGTATTATATTAAGTGTTATAAATTTAGGGGAAAGATATAAAGGCATCATACTCCAATCAGTGATTACAGGAGAAATTTTGTTTTAATGAGAAAAGATAATAGACAGCTGAAACAGGACAAAGGATATAAGTATAATGATCTAAATTGAGATGAAATAAATAAAATAGAATTAAGAGAGTTAAAAGAGGGGAGAAGCTATATAGAAAATGTAGAATGGTAATAAGATATGGAACAGTATATAAAAATGAGCATGAACTTGAATTTGTGTCTGTACGAACAGATGTAACCCGGGATCAAGCTGCTTTCAAAAAAGATGTTTTATGTTTTCATGTTTTGTGTTTTGTTAGTTTATGTTTGTTTTTTAAAAATCAATAAAATTTTTGGAAAAAAAAGAAGTTATTGCTAGACACACACACACACACCACCTCTATAACGGACAATTTTCCTCCAGTATCTCACCTCAACTTTTGGTGGTTGTGAAGTAGCTTCAAACAACCTTGGAAGAAGTGTATTGTCTGGATACCTTTTGGTCAGGATTGAGACAAGTATGCAATGGAAAAAGCATTGGTTGCACTTTTGTGAGTATGTGTATCTCTTTGTATATGGGACAAGAATTTGATTAAGACTTATATACT
>NC_142025.1:131127250-131230295 GCF_049901735.1 Notechis scutatus | reverse complement strand
ATACTCATCCCAGGCTCCTGTATGTCTAAAATTTTGTTGTTTTCATCCTCTCCAACAAATTTATTTATTCAAATGGTATTTAGTTACAAATTTAGTCTGCTTTCCACTCAACAACAAAAGAGACTAATGAATACTGAAGGAACAAAAATTCAAACCATCTAAAACAAGTGTCATTCTATAGCTTAGAATGACAACATTAATAACCATGAAATCAAATCAAGGCAGCAAAAATGGGACTGTAATACTGATAGCATCAGTTCAGTGAAATCTTGAGTGAATAGAGATGCTGATATTGACAACTAATTGTGAATGATAAGAAGCTTAAGATAAAGGTGCTTTCAAACTTGTTGACTTCACAAACATGACTATGTTGTTTTCTAACTCACAATATGGAAGTAATTTGGGAATATTTTCTCCTGATATTTTGATTTCAACTTTCTAGTCAAATCTGTAGGTTACATTAAACCATCAAGATTAGACTGCCTTTGTAGTTAACTATGTAAGTGCCAACCTGGTCTAAACCATAGATTACACCATTTCCTTTGTGGAGAATCTATTCTTACAGAAAAGAGAAAAGGGACAAGCAGTAAGTCAAGGAAGTTAAAGATATGAAATAAGAGGGGGGGATGAAAGGAAAAATAGCTAACTCATGTTTACATCATTACTATCTATATAGTAGTAATACTCTGGTGTCTGTAGCCTGAGTGAAATAGTGCATCATAGGGCAAAACTTTTGAACCAAGGTGCCTCAAATGAACTAACTTGCAGAATGGATCCAGAAACCTAAGAGTCTGGTGGTATTAATATTAGGCAAATTTTATAAAATGTTTTATGACATAAAAATTATCACAACACATTTTATGATGTAAACTAAAGTGTCATAGAACATTTCCTGTGGTCAAATGCTGATGTTTGACCATGATATACAGTTCAAAATGTGCTATTTTTCAATTAATTCCAAATGCATTCCTCCTTTCTTCATCCTTTC
Organism: Notechis scutatus; assembly: GCF_049901735.1. Classification (NCBI taxonomy): domain Eukaryota; kingdom Metazoa; phylum Chordata; class Lepidosauria; order Squamata; family Elapidae; genus Notechis; species Notechis scutatus. The sequence goes on along the minus strand of NC_142025.1, from coordinate 131,229,307 downwards.
ATGTTATTATAAGACATAATTCTTACCTATTCAATTCTCACTGCATTCAACTGACTTTTATGTTTCTTCTAATATATCTAATTTTCCTTTCCATAGCAAGATGTGGAGAACATAGCACTTTTTACTTTCTTTAAAAAGAGACATTTAATTAATTTACACCACCTACAGGCCAGTGGTGGTAGGACTCACAGTTTTTTACTACTGGTTCTGTGGGTATGGCATGACTTGGTGAGCATGGCAGGGAAAGGATACTGTAAAATCTCCATTCCCTCCCCACTCCTGGGGGAGGTTACCACTGATTCTCCAAACTGCTCAAAATTTCCACTACCGGTTCTCCAGAACTGGTCAGAACCTGCTGAATACCACCTCTGCTACAGGCTGTTCTAATCATGGACTGATTATATGTAGCTTATAGCTTTTCTCCCTTCTTAACCATAGGTTAAATCAAGCCACCCCCTCTGCTCCCCAAGAAACACCATGTATTCCTCACAACAGATTACATATTAGCATGACATTTTAAATTTGCATTTACACAACTTATTTCTTTTCTCCATCCATTTCCCCATCTCTAGTTAATCATTCATAAGGCACAAACATTTCTTCATTTGCTCTAATTTTTCACTATTTATGCTTAATTCCTGTTATTTTCCCTAAATACAATCTAAGATCAGTCAGTGTCAAATAAATGCTGGCTACCTATGTCATAATTAATATGGAGCCTTCCTGTTATCATGTTTATCTCTTAAGTCTTAGTTTAAAAGAAAAATTAAAGATAAATAAAAAGTAAAAAAAAATATTTTAAGTTTAAAAGACTTTTTAAATGTAGGAGTGATTTATCATGTATACCAGTGGTGAAATGCTACTGGTTCAGCCTGGTTTGCCTGAACTGTGGGAATAAACTTTGGCTTGGGTTCGAGTAATGATTAATCTAATGCTTTATACATACATGTCTGCCTAAAGGTCACTGAGATAAGCAAGGAAACTAAAAGCAAACACTAGAAACAATTAAGCAGCTCAGACAACTGTAAACAAGTCTGTACTATATCTAATTATTGTAATCCACATTGTGATTATGCTTACTATGTACTAAAATCTCAATAAAAGGGAGCGCTGGAATTTACTCTTGGCTCCCATCCTGAGTACACACACGCTTGTGTCTCATTCTTTCCATGGGAGACTACCACAAGTGGTGACCCCGACGTGATCCACTGCAGGTGGTACATGTCCGGACCTCCGTGTTTCCTCGCCTGGAATAGGTAAAGTACGTACTTAACTATTGCTGGACAATAGGATTTTTCAGGAACATGGGGGAAAAACTTTCTCAGCCACAGGAGCGGCATGTTAGTGAGCTGCTGAAGTTAGTCAGGACAAACTTCTTAATCTTTAAACCCTCTGGGGGAGCAAATAGTTCTTTCAAAAGGTAATGTGAAAAGGCTGCTGCAAGAGATCTGGCAGCAATGCCCCTGGTACTCAGAGAGAGGCTCTTTAAAGTTAGACACGTGGAGGAAAATTGGAACTATCCTTCATGAAGAGCCACGGGCAACAGCTGAAATTTTGACATATTGGAAGGTTGTTATGACTGCTTTAGAGACCCAGCAACAACCTCTTTTAAAAACTTTAGTAGAACCTCCTCCTTATAAAGGAGTTGTGTTGCACCCTCCAACTCCAAAACTGGAGTATGCTTTCTCACCTCCAACAGCGCCTACGCCTGTGGAGGATAAAACCCAGCCACAAATGGGAAAAGTTCAAGCAATGATGCATCAGGCTTTCAATGAAGGGAAATTAGAGCCTGATGAGATTCCCCAGATGAATTTGTTTCCAGTTAATAGGCAAGTGGATGCTCAAGGCAACATGCAGGCTGAATGGGTTCCGATTCTGTTGGCAGTACTTAGGGAAATTAAGAAAGCAGTTAAAGATTATGGTATTCAAAGTCCTTTTACAAAGGGGTTCCTGACAAGTTTGGCTTCCTCACTCATGATTCCAAATGACTGGAAAGATTTAATGAGAATTATATTGAGTTCTACTCAGTATGTGGTTTTTGATTCAGAATACCAGAGGGAAACTATCAATAGGGGATGAAATTTGGGGGGGGCTGTATATGCCAGACCAAATCTATGGGGCAGGCTTGTTTGAATCTACTGCTGATCAAGCTACTAATTTGCCTGATCACATATTTCCCATGGTTATGGCAGCTGTCCTTGGGGCGTTGTCCCGCATCCAGGATGTGGGAACCCCGGCACGGTCTTTTTCTCAAATTAAGCAAACAGCATCTGAGTCCTATAACAATTTTGTGGAAAGGCTACAATTGGCTATTACCAGGCAAATCTCTAATGAGGAAGCAGCAAAGGAACTTTTGCTGAAATTGGCAGTTGAAAATGCAAACGCTGACTGCAAGCGTATCTTACAGCCTTTGGTGGCTAGAGGTGAGGTTACTCTGGCTGATCTGTTAAAGGCATGTGCAGTGGTGGGTTCTCAGGCTTACAACATGGAGACTTTGGCTATGGCATTACAAAAAGGGATGAAACCTACAGGGAATTGTTTTAATTGTGGGAAGCCTGGCCATTTTAAAGCCCAGTGCCGATCCCGGGGGAAATGGCGTTTAACAAAAACAAAAATAAGGACGTCCACTCAAGTCAGTCTGTCCGAAATGCAAAAAGGGTTTCATTGGGCAAATCAATGTCGCTCTGATCAAAATCAAAATTCGGGAAACTAAATTTGGGGCGTGCAGCTAGCCCCCGCTCCCAAGGCTGTCACAAAAGCATCGCCTGCAATTACTGGGAGTGCAGGTTTGAGTTTAAAAATGCTGAACTCAATTGATGTGACTTTTCCTAATCAAGTGTACATTGAGGACACTCATTTGCATGGGCCACTGCAAGAAAAAACAGTGGGATTGGTACTTCCCAGGTCTTCTGCATCAAAAAAGGGATTCTTTGTTATTCCAGGGGTTATTGATCAAGATTATAAAGGGGTTATTAAGGTACAATTATACACTGATACTCCTACATCATTAATGGCCGGTGACTCTATTGCCCAGTTATTATTGCTTCCATACATTCCTATGAATCCTTTAATTGGGATCCCACGAACTGGCGGTTTTGGGTCCACTGAAATGGCCAGTTCTCCAGTTGCTGCAGAATTGCTAGCTCTGACAAAAAATTTGACTACAGACCAACCTAAAATGACAATTGAAATTCAAGAAAAATCATTTTCTGGCCTTATAGATTCTGGAGCAGATGTCTCTGTGATACGCCAAAAGGAATGGCCTAATGAATGGGTGCTTGAAGATTCTCCGGCTGTTCGTGGAGTGGGTGGTATGCAATTTGCAAGAAGTAGTGTACATTGGTTGACGGCATTGCATAGAACAACTGGCGAGACTGCAAGGATTCAACCTCTTGTGTTGCCCCTGCACATAAACTTGTGGGTAGAGATTTTCTGTCACAGTTCCGCACAAAAATTGTTATTGGATAATGGAAAAATTACAATTGTTAACCTCTCAGCCAGTCTGGATTGACCAATGGCCACTCACACAGGAAAAGCTTATAGCTTTACATCAATTGGTAGCTGAGCAGCTACAATTAGGACACATTGAGCCAACTTCTAGTCCGTATAACACTCCGGTGTTTGTTATCAAAAAGAAAAATGGAAAATGGAGATTTTTACATGATTTGAGAGCTGTCAACTCCATCCTTCAACCAATGGGAGCATTACAATGTGGTTTGCCTAACCCGAACCTGATCCCACGCAATTGGGATCTAGTTGTAGTAGATTTGCGGATTGCTTCTTTTCTATCCCTTTGCATGCAGATGACAAGCAATTATTTGCTTTTACCGTACCTGAGTTGAATAACAATGCACCTACCTTTCGTTACCAATGGAAGGTTTTGCACAAGGAATGCTAAACAGTCCAATGATGTGCCAGTCATATGTTCAAACGGCTCTGGCTCCGTTCAGAACCTCCCATCCTGGGTGGAAGGTTTACCATTACATGGATGATATTTTAATTGCAGCTCCCGGCCCGCCGGGAATGGTTAAGGCAGTGTTACCTTGCCTTAAAGAGGTATTATTGCAATTTGGACTTCATATTGCCCCAGAAAAATTCAAAGTCAAACGCCATATGCCTACTTAGGGCATAAGGTCCTTGCAACCTATGCTCATCCGGTCATTCCGGAAATCAAAATTGAGGAAAAGATTTCTCTAGTAAAATTACAACAAATACTAGGAACAATTAACTGGGTTAGACCCTACCTGGGGTTAACTACAGCGGTACTCCAGCCCTTGTTCTTGGCCCTAAAGGGCTCCGTGAGACCGGATTCTGCTATAAACTTATCAGCAGAACAAAGGGAGGTACTGGCACACGTAAATGCGGCTTTAACGCAGCGTTGGGTTGATCAATGCATTCCCGACACTCCATTTGCTTTGGCAATTTTACAAACTCCAGCCTTGCCTACTGCAGCTTTATTTCAATTACATGAGGCGCAGGTTTATATCATTGAATGGTTGCATTTGCAGAATACTCCCAGAAAAACAGTTTCTACTATGGCTATGCTTTATAGCGAGTTAATCATCAAAGGCCAAAATCACAGTATGCATTTATATGGCATAGATCTAGTTCAGTTATTTTTACCTATCTCCCTCACTTTGTGGGAAACTTGGTATAGTCAATCCATTGAATTGCAAATTGCTCTTGAAAATTGGCCAGGGAAGATTTCTTGCCATACCCCCAGTGACCCCCGTTTCCAGTTGCTTCGAAACGTATCTGTAAATTTTAATTCAGTTATTGCTAAGCAGCCAGTTGAGGGCATGACCATTTATGCGGACGGTGGTAAGACCTACGGTGCTTGTGCATGGAGACAGGAAGGGGTATGGAAAACAAAGATTACCCCTCCTCAGCAATCAGCACAAAGAGCTGAATTAGCTGCTGCTATTTTGGCCTTACAGGAATTTGCGCAAGAACCACTAAATCTAATTGTGGATTCTCTTTACGTTTATCAATTAATACTTTAATATTGAATTTGCTTATCTTTCCCCATCTGTTGATGCTAATCTTATGAGTTTGTTTTTAGCCCTGCAAAACTGTCTTCATTCTCACATACATTCTTTGCATATCGCACATATTCGCAGCCACCAGCCACTTCCCGGGGAACTGCAGGAAGGGAATGACGTGGCTGACGCAGCTGCCTCAGCCATGTCCTGTCTCTCACTTTCCCCTGTTACTCCGTGGGACTCACATAGCTATTTTCATCAAAATGCCAAAGCTCTTTGTAAACAATTTGGGCTCACTGCTGCAGAAGCAGCAGCTATTATCCAGCAATGTTCTAGTTGCAGTGCCCAATCCACTGCTCTTCCTCAAGGAGTAAATCCTTGGGGGACATCTGCTTGTCAGCTATGGCAGATGGATATCACACAACACCCTCCTTTCAAACCATGGCACCATCTGCATGTCACCGTTGATACCTATTCAGAATTCATTATGGCAACACCTCAATGAGGAGAGGCTACAAAACATGTAGTCAACCATTGTCTCCGTACCTTCACACATGTGGGGCCACCAATGGAGATAAAAACCGATAATGGCCCTGCTTACGTCAGCACTGCCTTTGCGGAATTTTGTCATCGATGGTCAATTATACATAAATTTGGCATTCCCTATAACTCCACTGGTCAGGCCATTGTGGAACGAGCTCATCAGACACTCAAACAAGCACTCCTTCATATAAAAACAAAAACGGGGGAAGTGGATGGATATGGTTTGCCTTACATACAAAACATTCTTAATATTACCTTATATACTTTAAATTTTTTAAACATGACAGGATCTCCTGCTGCTACGGCAGCCAGTAGGCATTTTGCTTCCTCCCCTTCTGCAGGTACGCCAAGACTGAAAGTTCGGTATAGGAGATTACCAGATCCAACGTGGAGAGGACCTGTCCCGCTGATAACTTGGGGCCGAGGATATGCTGCTGTTGAAGATGAGGGGACAGTTGTTTGGGTTCCTGCTCGCTGTGTGCATCCTTATCATCAGCCAAAGGGGCAAGGGGGTGGATTTGGGGGAATGGAAAAGAAACACGTTGATCCAGGACATGGGGAAGCTAGCAAACCTTCTTAACAAAACTGATTGTTGGGTATGTATGCACATGCCAACTCACAAAACATCAGGGCTTCCAATGGTTGCAGTACCTCTGGCTGAAGGTGACTGGTATAAGGGACAATGCTATGGTTGTTCGGGGACGTGGTCCAGCAGTTGGACTACAAGAAACATAACTACCTTACACCTTGGAAGCCGGATCCAAGAGATGGTGGGTATCTATTGGACCCACAATGAGACGGTAGAGAATATGACTTACTTGGGGACATATCCATTTTGCAACAAAACAATTGTTATTAGCAATGGAAATCGGGTTTATCCGGATGACATGAAAACTAAAAATCTCACTTACTTTGTACATAACATTTCTCGATTTTCTATTACATCTTTGATCAATGAAAATGGGTGTCCATATATTCCTGCTACATGTTGTCCCACCACGGAGGACAGCAACCGGTTGCGTAAATGTGCGGATGGGACTAACGCACCATCGTCCACTTATTTGGCTATGTTAATGGAGTCCTTTGCAAAACTAATCTATGCTGAGCCAAATAAGGTTGGTCATCTCCTGGGAGCAAATTTATGGTTGCTGTGTGGACGGATGGCCTATGATCGCATGGCAGCACGAGGGAAAGGGGTCTGCACCTTTGGGAAAGTAATCCCATCTCATTTCATTCAAAAAACTTTGGGGACCGCTCATATCCGCAATGCGCGTTCCGCAACGGAAGTAAACTCTGTTTTGACCCATGACTACTGGACACAAATATCAAGGGGAGTTATTCCCCCTTTAGGAGTCATGATGAACTATAGAGATTTGCATCGTTTAAACAATTGGACAGTTACTATGTTTAAAGACACCATTAAAACCCTAAAGCTGCTTGAAGAAGAACAAGGCAAAATTCTTGACTTTGTCCTGCAAACCAGATATGCGGTGGACACTATTCTGGCTGCGCAAGGGGGAGTTTGCGCTGTGATTCATACGCATTGTTGCATGTATATCTCTGATTACTCTCCAAACATTACAACTACTATACAGCATATGGAACAAACCCTGAAGGAGAATCCATTACAATTGGAGGGCGAGGGACTGGACGTGTGGTCTGCACTTTGGTCCTGATTGCCAGATGGTTCATGGATTCGTCACCTAATTGTTGGAGTGATATTGCTTTTTATACTTTCTCTTTGTGCATGCTGTATTATCCAATGTCCCCCTGGACTTTTAGGAATGTGTCGGGTGAAACCTACGGAAGGAGAACTGCTGTTGCAGATGGCGAAAAGCTATCGAGGCATCCGCGATCATCAAAAAACTAAAACAGGGGAGATGTGGGAATAAACTTTGGCTTGGGTTCGAGTAATGATTAATCTAATGCTTTATACATACATGTCTGCCTAAAGGTCACTGAGATAAAGCAACGAAATTAAAAGCAAACACTAGAAACAATTAAGCAGCTCAGACAACTGTAAACAAGTCTGTACTATATCTAATTATTGTAATCCACATTGTGATTATGCTTACTATGTACTAAAATCTCAATAAAAGGGAGTGCTGGAATTTACTCTGGGCTCCCATCCCGAGTACACACGCTTGTGTCTCATTCTTTCCATGGGAGACCACCACACTGAACCAGTAGTAAAAAAAGCTTTGACAATCAGCTGAGAGGAGAAAGAAGAGAAAAGCACAGGCTCAGCCCTTCCACCCACCCCTGCACTTTTCTGTTTTTTATCCTCTCAGCTGATTGGCGCAGCAGAGCCTCAGCTGGTGTTTAGAAAGCTGCACACGGAAAGTGTCCAATCACCGAACTAGTAGGGAAACTAGTAGAATCCCACCACTCATGTGCACTACCCAGACTACTTTTGATCCCCTTGTGTGATTTAATGACATTGAGAGCAAGGAATGTAGAGAGCAAAAGGAACTGAGAGAAAGAAAAGAAAAAAAGAGAATAGTTAAGGCCAAGATAAATAAACAAAAGGGAAAGAAGATAATCACCATATTAAAGAGAATGGTTAACATTATAGAAATGTAAAAAAAGAATCCTGTTGAGAAAGATAAACTTTTGTCCTTCCAGCAAGGAACCACTTATCTCCATATCAGCCAACCATAACTTGTATAGTTAAATCAAGTTTTGATTCACCTTTATAAACACATCTACCTCTGCCCAAATGAGAGAAATAATGCAATCTCTCTCTTCCTGCCTAAAATATCACATTATCAGGGAAGGTGAATGAAATAGCATTGAATTACCAAAAGAAGAAAAGTGAGGATCACACATATTTTGTGGTGCTGGCAATGAGATTTAAAATCTCTTTGTATTCCCAAACTAAATTTAGAAGAAGTCATGTTATTCCTATTAAAATAAAGCTACAACACTATATACAAATGTACATAATAAGATGAAGATAATAAGTTAATAAGTATTTTTTCAGCATTACACTAATAATAACAATGCAAAGACTTCCTTAATAAATGTAGATAGTAAGTTCCTTAGTAATTTTTGTTTAGTATATCTGGAAGTTAAAGCTATCCATCATAAAACTGTCTAGATTGAGACAAACTGTAATAGATAATTAGTTCCTAAACAAATAGATGTGTAATCTACCTTACCTGAGGAATCTTGTAAATCCTTAAAATAGTAGCTATGTGGAGGGAAATTTCAGAGTCAGTGCTGTCAATGACAGCTGCTGGTATCTTCTTGCTGCACTTGTAGTTCAGAATAGTTGGCTTTTGATTAAAGAGCAAGTTCAGTGTGTTCTGATAAGTTAGCTGGGCATCAAAGTGGCTATCATAGACATGAAATCCCAGCATCCTATTGGGTAAGATCATGCTGTTTCCATTTATTTCATTCACCGCAAATACCAAGGCTAGGGTGTGCTGGTATTTTTTCAGCATTACACTAAAGTAAAAGACATATCTTGAGTAAGCCATAAAATTCTATGTTGTGAATGTTCTTATACTACTCCTGCAAAAAGCACCCTGCCTTAGAATAACCTATATTTTGTGGTGGAGAACATTGGTAAATGAGAAACTTAGAATTAAGAGACCCTTAACTAGAAGAATAGCTTGGTTTGCTTGTAATGGATCTACCCTTCTCCAATACTTTTAAGGGAGAAGTCCATTTTCAGAGAAAATCAGTTCAGAAATAAATGCAAATCATGTAGAAGAAGCTAAATACTGCTTCATAAAAGTAAAGAAATAAATTTTTCCAAAGTTGGAACAAAGAAATATGGACCTTACTGGAGAGATTTTTCTCCAATGATATTTTTGGTAAGATGTCTATGGGAATAAATGATATATAAAACCCAGCATACTTGTCACAAAACAATCACTTGCTTCTAGCCTCTTACAAGGTCAGAGAAATATGGAGAGATTTTCCCCAATGATTTTTGAGTAATATGTCTATGGATATAAATAATATATAACAGCAAGAAGTTTAAGCAATATAAGATTGAGCAGAGACAGTTGCAGACTTTTCTCCTTTGCACAATCAAATCCAGCATGTCTTACTGATTGATTAGATCCCATCAGAGGTAAAAGATCAGAATAAAGTCAAAGCATACAAGGAGATCTGGCAAACATAATACCAGAGACTCAGAAGAAAAGTTTAGGTCAATATCCAACTGCTTTTTCAATGCTGGAGCTTTAAGTTTAAGCCAAATAGTTGGGTTAAGAACAACAAGTTAGCAGTGGCAGGGATGAAAAATAACAAGGTTATAACCACTATTTCAACCTCCTACTTTCTTTTACCAGAAGAGCTGAATAAGTGGATGTAGGAATAAAGATATGTGACTGTAGAATCTGCTGCTAAAAACCAATGAGTGGTGCTGCTAGGAAATAGTCAAATATTACAGAAATCAATGAGGTTTTCCTTACACAGGTTCAACATCACACTTGGGTGTAGGGTGTGAGCTGAAGTCTGCTCCTTCAGAAAAGGAGAAAAGCTGTGAAATTATCCCACCAATTATCACATCACCTGGCTGAAAATATTGATATTGCAGTTTTAGAGACTCACGAATGGCACATACTGCGGAAGACATCACACAATCTGTTGCTGGCAGCAGCAGCAAACACACAAAAAGTCTTAGGGACAAGAATGACCCTTTCATGCAGCAGGCATAATGATTGCCCCTTAATTTAACATCTACTGCTACTTTGATAGTCATCATTCAGCTCTTTATTATGCCATGGTCTTTACGATTCTGGATCCTACCACTAGATGTATATGCATTGGTCTGCTGAATCAATGGATGGATAGATACATGTATACATACATACATACATACATACATACATACATACATACATACATACATACACTAACCCTCCCTTTGATCAGTTCAGGAGTTATATACCTGTATGCAAGTAGAATGGAAAAGTGTTTTACATTTAATATATTTATAGCGTAACCCCTGAAAGGGCCACGAGAGTCCAGATTCCTCTACTCCCTTTCTACACATACCCAGGCTCTTCCTTGCTACACAGTCACTCACCAGGTGTCTCAATGTCCATTGTTCTGGATGGCAGTTGGCTCTGATCTCTTGACCAGGCACTTCAATTCACCCACCTCAGGTCACCTTGACTGTTTGCTGGGGAATCTGGCACCTGTCTGGTTACTTTCTGGCTGATTTATCTGAATCTCCTCTCCCCTTTCCAGATTCCGGCCAACTCTCCCCTCAAAAGTCTTCCTGTCAAAACCTGACAGGAGCCCTTTTCTCTCCTTTCCCTACTCCTTCCTCCCCCACCTGAAGCAAGGCTATTCTCAATAAAAATTACAACTTCTTAATTTCTAATCTTGTCTGAGATAAATGTCCCCTCTCAACCTCAGGATTCCAGCCAACTCTTCCCTCAAAAGTCTTCCCACCAAAACCTGACAGAACCTTCTCCTCTCCTTTTCCCACCTCTTCCTCTTTCACTCAATGCTCCAGAGTTAAACTAAAAAAGAAATAACATCAATTTCTAACTTTGCCTGAGATAAGATGCCCCCCCTCTCAGTTTTTAGGATTTCAGCCAATTCTCTCCCTCAAAAGTCTTTCTTTCAAAACCCACTTCTCTCCTTTCCCCACCTATTTCTCCCTCACCTGAAGCTCCAGGTTCTGGGCATCCCCCCACTACACATGAAATTTCATGTATTTCTTTAATCAGATTTATTAGGAATATGTGTGTACACTCAAGTCAGTGTTGACTAGAAGGACAAGTTTGCAGAAAGCATTCTATGTTTCTAAATACTTTTGGGGTAGAAACATGGGAGAAAACAAATTATATCTGATAAAAGATATGTTTTCAAATTCCTACAGAGATGTGGAACTATGAATATGCTTTTCTTCCTCTAAGCTTTTCTGCTATATATTTTAAGTGTTCTCATCTTTTCCTCTTTCTTACCTTAAAGCTTTGCAAATATGAAAATATATTTGCCCCATATATGGTTAAATGATATGGCTTATATGTCTGATTTTGTAGCAATCATTCCATTTTATTAACTCTGAACAATTGCTAGAAATTTTGACTCAGCAAAATAATACATTTTATTTAGAGAAAGTTCATGATAAAATAAAACAGCCTGAATTATAGAAGATTCTGCTTCTATAATTCTTCTGAATGACATTGAAGCTTGGCTGCTGAATGGACCAAGATACCTTGATATGACGGAAGTAAAATATATTTGAGAATGCACAGGATATTTTGAGACTAGATCAAAACTTAATAGGCAGTAATACACCTATTAAATAATGTTATTACTTAATATAAAACTTCAGAGGAAGACCCAGGTCCACCCCTCTTCATCCTAGAGTGTACAAGGAGGAACAGAGAAGAGAACAATGTGGGTTGCATGGCTTAATTTGTCCAAGATAGGAACAGGAAGAAACAACATAAACAATGACAACGTTGACTATGGCAAGTCCCTCCCCGCAAAGGGCTATTAATGAAATGCTGCCAAAAGAAAGATCAAACTGCTAAAAGAAAGATCAAAAGATCTACAAGGCCTAATGTTGAATATGCAAGAAACGGTGAGGACATGAAGAAAGAGATAGGGGTTGTGAGAACTAAATTAAAAGAAAAAAATACAAATAATAGATGAAAAATTTGAATGTTTCCATCAAGAGGTGCGAAAAAATCAAGAGAAAATAGAAATAGACACAAGGATGGAGAAGAAGGAAAAAATGGTTGATGACTTAACTGAAAAATTGGGAAAAGCAAATAAAGAGTTAGAGACAACTGTAATTTTTTGGAGGTAGAAAAGGCAGCCCACTAGTTGAGATTCCAAAATCTAAAGGAAGAAAAAGGGGAAGATCTACCAGATGTGATAGCGGATATTCTTGCAAAAGCATTGGGGATGGAGAAAGAAGGGATGTTAACAGAAATAGACAACTTGTATAGGGTCCAGACAAACTATGCAAGGAGGCAAAAGAGAAGTCCATGTTCGACTAGTTAAAAAATCGATTTGTGATGAAATTATGCATAGAACAAGAGATGACCCAATTGAACATGGTGGAAAACAGATAACTGTCCTAAAATAAGTACCGAGGAGAATACGAGACTTAAGAAGACCCTATCATTTTTTAATAACAACATTGATAAAATATAATGTTCATTTTAGATGACTGACACTGGAGGACATTATGGTTACATGGCAGGAGTAAAGATATCGACTAGTCATACTTGACAAAGCGGAAGAGTTCTATGATCAACAATTTGCAAATGAAGAAGAAACAGAAGAGGCAGTTGTAGAAAAAGAAACAACAAAAGAAAAAGGAATAGAAACAATAAACATAGAAGGAAGCTCATTAAATAATAAAGATAGACAATATGGAAGATGAGGAAAAATGGAAGAATATGAAAGTACAGATAAAGAGCCTAAAGAAATTTGAATGACAAGAACTACCAGACAAAGAAATAGATAAAAGAAGAGAAGGACGTGAAATGATATTGATGAATATTAATGGTATAAACTCTCCAGTGAAAAGGAAAAAAGTATTTAATAATTTACAAAGGTTAAATGTTGATATAATAGGTATACAGGAAGTGCATATAAAAGAAGAACAAAAGTATTTGTTAGATAATAAAAAATTAGGGAATTTTTTTCCATCACTAGATGTGCAAAAGAAAAGAGGCATGGTACTAAATATAAAAGATTGGATTTTGGCCAAAGAAATTTTCAGAGATAAAGAAGGTAGGATTTTGATGGTGGAGATTGAACTGGAAAACATAAAGATATTATTGGTTGAAATTTATGCACCAAATGGACCACAAGAAACTTTTTTTCAAAAATTATATAATGAAATTAAGGATTTGCAATATGAGGAAGTTTGTCTTTTGGGTGATTTTAATGCGGTTATCAATAAAATATTGGATTATAAAGGCAACAATATTAGAATAAAGAAGAAGAAAATACCACCAATTTTTTATGATTTGTTAAAGGAACTTAAGATTTATGATGCATGGAGAAAAAGATACCCAGAAAAAAAAACAATTTACCTACTATTTTAATAGATATCATAGTCAAGATTAGATATGGCATGGTCAAGATTAGTTATGGCATAGATGTCTAAAAAACTCATTTCAGAAATAATAGACATTAATATAGAGACAAACTTATGGGTGGACCATAGTGCCATTAGGTTTAGTTGGAAGGGGCAAAGAAAAATTTCAAGATGGACGTTGCAAAGGTCAATTTTAAAAGAAGAAAGTTTTAGGTGCAAATTGGAGAGAGAATTGAAGTTTTTTTTAAAAGAAAACAAAGAGGACACATCTCCACAAAATAATTGGGACATAGCCAAAGTGTTTATGAGAGGGGTGGTAATAAACTACATGGCAAAAAAGAGTAAAGAGAAAAAGCAACAACAAAAAACACTAGAGGAAGAATATAGGGGCTTGGAGATGAAGTTACAAGATGAACCCCCCCACCCAAAAAAACAAATAAAATTACAAATGGACTCAATAAAACACAAAATAAACTTATTGGAAAAGGAAGAACAATTGAAAGCGACAAAGCAATATCTGTTTGAGAATGCTAATAAGCCAGGACATTGGTTGGCCTATAAATTGAAAAAAAGAAAAAGAAAAGAGGTGGGTTATTAAATTAAGAAATGAGCAGGAGAAGATATATTACCAAGAAGAAGATAAAAGAAAGATAATTCAAACCTTCTATGAGAAATTATATAAGGAAGAAGACTACCTAACAGAGAAAAAGAGGAAAACTGCCTAAAAAAGCAGAACTTCCAAGAATTTCAGAAGAAAAAATTTGTTGAATGGAAAAATAAGATTAGAAGAAGTTAACTGAGTGATAAATAAACAAAAAAAATGGTAAGGTACCGGGTCCAGATGGACTCCCAGGAGAACTCTATAAGATGCAACAAGATATATTAAGTAATAAATTACTCAAAATATTCAACAAAGTTTTAGATGAGGCAAAAATTCCACAATCTTGGAATGAGGCTACGATTACAATTATCCCCAAAGAAAAAAATGACCAAACAAACATTGGAAATTATAGACAAATATCTCTCTTAAATGTAGATTATAAAACTTTTGTAACTATAATTGCAGATAGACTTAAAAATTTTTTAAATACATTTACTCTATAGATCAGAATGGATTTCTTCTACATAGACATCTTAAAACTAATATAAGGACAATACTGGATATTATAGAGTATTATGAAGAACAGTTGTGATCAGGTGGCACTAGGTACTATTTTTTGAGGTTTAGCAATGTAAGACAACTATGTGGGTTAGGACAGTGATCCCCAACCTTTTTGACGCCGCGGCCCGGTACCGGCATCAGCTGGGCGCCGCGGCCCGGTACCGGCATCAACTGGGCGCCACCATCTTTTTTTGATGAAAAAGTGCTTCGGTGACCTCACCGGAAGCACTTTTTCGTCAAAAAGATGGCGGCGCAGCGCTTCGGTGAGCTTTTTCGGGTAGAAATGGCTTTCTACCCGGAAAAGCTCACGGAGCAGCTGCGCCATCTTTTTGAAGAAAAGTGCTTCCGGTGAGCTTTCTACCCAGAAAAGCTCACCGGAAGCACTTTTTACCAAAAAAGATGGCGGCGCCCAGCAACCAGCGGCCCGGTAAGACTTGTTCGGCAGTTGGGGACCCCTGTGTTAGGATGATTGCACTATGTTCATTGTTTTTAAATGTCTTTTTCTTTCCTTTTTGTGTTTGTTTAATAATTTTTTTTAAAAAAAGAACAGATCCAACAGGAGTACCATGTTCTGGGTACTGTCTATTAAAGGCTGTTGTCTAGTACTACCCCTTAGTATGTCTTTTCTGTAACTGAAACTTTCTTTGGAATGTTCCCCCCAAGATAAAATTGGCCATTGCTGATCATTAAAAAAAGACTTTTCCCAAGCCGGGTGGTTATGAGTTTAGGCAACCCTGTAAGTTATTGTTGATGATTATTCTTCGTTTCCATTTTTCCATTGATTTTATTTATTAGTCATTGCTTGGAGTTCCTAATGCTGTTTGCCAACCAACTTGTGATTATATATCCATTGCTCTGGTGAATTAAGT
Source organism: Notechis scutatus (assembly GCF_049901735.1). Lineage (NCBI taxonomy): Eukaryota > Metazoa > Chordata > Lepidosauria > Squamata > Elapidae > Notechis > Notechis scutatus. The sequence goes on along the minus strand of NC_142025.1, from coordinate 131,213,719 downwards.
GAAGACATGATTGTCTTATCCTAGTGGTTGGAGATTGTGAGCATCTGTATTGGGAAAGACAGGGTTGAAATAAATCCTGGCAACACCGGCAACAGCTTGTGGTTTGGGGACTATTATGCCATCTTTGATGCTGGATGGAATTGCACTGCCCCAAAGAGATCCAGATGTAAGCTTGGGGTCCTCCTGGATTCTTGACTTCTGATTGAAGACAAGGCAGAAGTCATTACTCGGAAAGCCTTTGCACAACTTTGAATTGTACACCAGTTGTATTTGTTTCAAGAATATTGTCTAGGTCTTGACTGATAATTTCTCATAGTCACTGAAGTCCTAGATATATAGATTAAAAAAGAACGGAAAGATTTCAAACTAGCACCGTTGCACTGCCCATCTTTATTAAAGAGACCCTGATCACAGATATTTTTCTACAGGTGATAAAAAGGCAAATATTTGTAGCATCAATTAAATTTCACAATTAAATAGGAAGGAATACACTGAATGATAGGTCGTTTTTTCCCCATTTCCCACAACACTAATCAAGAGGCCTTGTTGCAGATCTGTAAAATATCGGTTGTGAATAAATTGATAAGTTTGATCACATGGAGGCTCATGTCATTCACCAACCTGGAAAAAAATTATGACCCACTTCATCTTACTTTGAGAATATGCATTAAATGTGAACTCATTGACTCATTGAAATGAGTTAAAAAAAATCCAAGCAATATTTTAATTTTCAATTGTTTTAAAAATGTGCCTCTCCAAGATTTTAGAACTTTTGGTTTTGAAATGTATTCACCTTGTCAATGCAGCCCAATTAAAAACATATCTCCAATGATATTTCTTTCTATTTGCTTAGTTACAAAGCATTACAACCTGTTCCAATCCCAAAGGATTCAGAAACGTACAGACCTGTTCCTGTTAGGACATTTAAACCAAACGTCATGGTAAAATTGTACTACAAATACAATAACTGAAAGTAGTTAAACAAGCCTCCCAATAGAATAAAGGGAGTGGGTGGAAGTTCTTAACAGGATTTTGGTTTTTGGATCAATCATTTTTTTTAATGTGCTTCCACAAATTCATCAGCATGGGAGACAATATTCTATTGTTCCGGAAAATTCCATCTTTACAGCCACAGTATAAGCAAAATGTTTTTAATAATATTTTTTCTTTGGAATTTTTTACCGTCTAGCTCATACATAAAGCTCATATATAATTGTCAGTTATAGGCCCTTTGGTTCTGAACATCGATTTCATCATTCTATTTCTTACTCAAAGTCTCTAAGCAGCTTCACTATCAATTTCTCTTGTAATTATCAGCAGAGTCTTGGTAATGCAACTTCTTCTCAGATCCTTAGGGATGTCCAAGGGGCAACCCCCCAAAGGGAGAGATGGCCAAGGAAACATTTTCTAATGATATTGGAGCAGCATTTAAAGATTTTAGTAAAATGTACATTATTATCATGAAGAGCACTGCCAATGTCATTATCCTAAATTGTGAAAACCAAGTCACCGTCATTTTTAGAATGTTGCCCTATTTTACAGAATTTGAAGAGATACCCATCGAGAGAAAAGATAAAGCTTGGATAATGCCAGCCCAGTTGGAGTTTACATCCCTTCCTTTTCAAAAAACTAGGGATATGGACTTTTTCCATGGTGTGATATCTTGTGGAAGTTGCTTCCAAGGATATTCCTGGATTTAATAAATTCCTTCAGATGAGAAACCCAACTTCAGAAGTGGAAGACCATTTAATGAGAGTGTTCTGGGAACAGGCTTTTGAATGCTCTTTTCCTAAAGATAAGTTAGATGAAGACACTGGAATGCTGTGCACTGGTGGAGAGAAGTTGGAGAATCTACCTAAGTCTGTCTTTGACACCACCATGACTGGACAGAGTTACAGCATCTACAATGCAGTTTATGTTGTGGCACATGCTTTACAAGCTGTGTTTTCCCCCAAACACAGAACAAGAGCAAAAGTTGGGAGAGAAATTTTTTTTACCCAAAAAGCATGGCAGGTAATAAGAGATTGAATGAACATTTCCCATTGGTCTTCTCTCTAAGGCAGTGCTGTGTCCTACTATTATGGATATATCGGAGTGTTGATTTTAAGTCTCCTGCTACTCTGTTTCCAAATCTTTTTGGACCTAGAGAAACCTTTGTAACAGTGAATAGGTAACAAGGCTACAACAATAATACAACAATATGGAGGAAAGGATTAAGATGCAGCAAAATCTACCTGTTTGGAACAGGTTCAGAATATCTGTGGCACAGTGGTGGTATTCAAAAACTTTTACTACCAGTTCAGTGACCATGGCTTAGTGAATGTGTTTGCATGTGTGCACACACTTTGCATGCATGCACACACCAAACACACACTTTGCACAGGTGCAGCGGCATTTGCTCAGGCATAGAGGCATTCCAACTCACCTCCTGCAAGCCTGCACTCTCCCAGTCACTTCAGCAGCTACCGCGTGGCACTCTTCTGTGCTGCACAAAGCAGCTGCACTTCAAAAGCAAAAGATAAAGGTGAGTATGGGAGCCCAGGCAGGGCCCAACAGCAGTGTGGTGGAGAGAACCGGTTCACTCTCCACTGCTCATTAACGCTACCAGCTTGGCTGAACTGGTAGCATACCACCACTGCTGTGGCAGAGGAGAAACATGGACGAGGGGGTATAAGAACACTAATTCTATTAATGAACCCAGTTATATTAAATCAATATTCATAACTTAATACCATTGAAATTGATCTCCTTTCCTTCCTTCTTTCTCCCTCTTGTTCTCCTTCTCCCGTCCCTTCCCTTTCCCTTCCCATCCCTTCCCTTCTTTTTAATTACCAACATTTTCTTCCTTTAAGTTACATCACTATTTGAGAACCACGTCATTTAATAACACTCCAGGACAGAAAATTTCATTTAATGAAAATGGGGATTTAGACACTGGATTTGACATTATCAACTGGGTCACCTTCCCCAATGAGACATTTGTTAAATTCAAAGTTGGAAAGATCAACCCAGCAGCTTCTCCAGATAAGCTATTCACCATAAAAGACATCACCTGGCCTACCATGTTTAACCAGATATTACCTGCTCAGATGACAAACTGTGTATTCTTCTCCTTCCCTTCTTGTTTCCAGAATTATTTATTTATTTTTATTTCATTTATTTGTTTTGTCAAGCATGCATTTGATAATATATATAAGTGTAAACATGATAATTAATACATGAAATAGATACGAATAAAAGGGAACATTAAGACAGGGATGGAAGGTACGTTGGTGCGCTTATGTACTCCCCTTCCAGTCCTCTTAGGAATGGGGTGAGGTCAACAGTAGACAGTGTGAGATTAAAGTGTTTGGGGTTAGTGGAAGAAACCACAGAGTCAGATAGAGTGTTCCAGGCATTAACCACTCTGTTGCTGAAGTCGTATTTCCTGCAATCGCTGAAGTAGTCATTGACAGGTAGGACATTGTAATGGATAATTTTACGTACTACACTTAGGTCAGATAATAATCATATTATCAATAATCAATAATCTTATTGATTTGAATGGATCTTACCCTTAAAATTGTCAGGCCAAAAACTGCAAAGATGAAGAAATTATGACCAGAGATTTTGAAATACAAAGACTTCAAAATAATTTACTGACATATTCTCATTAACTCTTTATGGTTTTTTTTACTTGATTTGTCAATTGCTTATAAGATAATAGGTATAAGTAAAAACATAGTTATGAATACATGGATACATATAAGAAAAATAAAAGAAACAATAGGACAGGGACAGTAGGCACGTTGGTGCACTTATGCACACCCCCTACAGACCTCTTAGGAAAGGTGTGAGATCAATAGTAGAAAGTCTGAGGTTAAAGTACTTGTGGTTTGGGGAGGAAACCACAGAGTCAGGTAGAGTATTCCAGACATTGACCACTCTGTTGATGAAGTCATATTTCCTGCAATCAAGTATGATGCGATTAACCTTGAGTTTGTATGTATTGTTTGCTCTTGTATTGTTATAGTTGAAGCTGAAGTATTCATTGACAGGTAAGACATTGCAATGTATGATTTTATATACTATACTTAGATTGGACCGAAGATGGCATAATTCAAGGTTTTCTAGGTCTAGAATTTCAAGTCTGGTGGCATAAGGTATTCTTCAACAAGTAGAGGAGTGGAGAACTCTTCTTGTGAAATATTTCTGGACTTTCTCAACTGTGCGAATATCAGACACGTAATGTGGGTTCCAGACTGATGAGCTGTATTCGAGTATTGGTCTAGCAAATATTTTGTATGCTCTAGTTAGTAGTGTGATATTACCAGAGAAAAAGCTATGTAGGATTAGGTTAACAACTCTTAATTCATTTTGGCTATGTAGTTACAGTGGGCTCTAGCACTTAGATCATTAGAGATGAGTATTCCAAGGTCTTTTACAGAGCTTGGATCATCAACAAGGTCTTGACTATTCAGCTTGTATTTTATTTCTGATTTTTTTTTTTTGCCAATATATAAGACAGAGCATTTATTTGTTGAGATTTGAAGTTGCCATTTGTTTGACTATTCAGATACATAGTCAAGATCTTTTTGAAGGGTAACAGTATTGTCTGTGGTATTGAACAGCTTTACATCCTCAGCGAAGAGAACACAGTTGCTCTTAATATGATCACAGAGGTCATTTATGTAGAGTATGAAGAGAGTTGGTCCTAGAACACTGCCTTGGGGGACACCACTATTGACAGATACAGAATTTGATAGGACACTCCCAATTTTGACCATTTGTTGTCTGTTTGACAGAAATGCTTCTATCCAGTTATGCAGTTGTCCAGAGATACCATAAGATTTTAGTTTTAGGAGTAGTTTGTCATGTACCACTGAATCAAAGGCTTTACAGAAATCTGTGTAGATTGCATCTATTGTTTTGCCCTGATCGAGTTGTGTAGTCCAGGGGCCTCAACCACTGGGCCGCGGACTGGTACCGGTCCGTGGAGCACTCTGTACCGGGCCGCAAATAAAAAAATAAAAAAAAATGGCGGCTTTCTTCGCCTTCGGTGAATGCTGCTGGGATCGGGGATCAAGGACACAAATGAGAGAAGGGGAGGGAGGAAGCAACTGAAGCCTGTCCTGCTCTCTGGCTCAGCAGCTTCGGTTTCCTCCCGCCTCGTTCCTCTCTCAGTCGCTCTCTCGCTGCTCCACCAGCCCAGGAAGAAACTGCTTCAAAGAAGCCGGGGGGGGGGCCTGGCTTTTCCTGTCGCTGCAGCGCCTCGGAAGCGCCCGCTTACCCCCACCCCGCCCGCCCACGCGCACTTCAATTCAGTGCTCCGTTCTGCCTGCCTGCCTTCCTTCTTCGTTTCGGAGCAGCTTCGGCTGAGAATAATAACTATTCGCCTCTTTTTATCAGCCGAAGCTGCTCCAAACGAAGAAGGCAGGCAGGCAGGCAGAACGGAGCACTGTGGATTGAACTGTGCGTGGGCGGGCAGGGTGGGGGTGGGAGTAAACGGGCGCTTCGGAGGCGCTGAGGCGACAGGAAAAGCCACCCCCCGCTTCTTTGAAGCAGTTTCTTCCTGGGCTGGTGGAGCAGTGAGAGAGCGACTGAGAGAGGAACGAGGCAGACACCTGAGGGAGGGAGGGAGACACCTGAGGGATGGGGCTGAGGGAGGCAGGGCCGAGGCGCTCCTGAACTTGGTGGTTTGCTGGCAGACGTTTATTACCCGACTAGGTAACAACATCAGATGTTACCTAGTCAGGTAATGAATGTCTGCAAGCAAACCACCAAACTCGGATTCTTCTCTCCCCCCCCCCGGTCCTTGAAAAAGTGTTTGTGCTTGAAACTGGTCCCTGGTACAAAAAAGGTTGGGGACCACTGGTGTAGTCCATATGTTTTTGCAGTGTAAGAGTTGCAGATTACAGGATAGTTGTTTTCTGAAACCAAATTGTTTATTAGAGAGTAGATTGTTTGTCTCTAAGTGGAGGATAATGGATTGGTTAATAATTGATTCCATGACTTTACAGGTTATGCAGCATAGGGAGATTGGTCTGTAATTTTCAACTAGGCTGGGGTCTCCCTTTTTGAAGATGGGAATGACCATGGCTGGTGACCATAGTTTTGGCAAGGAGCTGGTCCTGAAAGATTTTTCAAAGATTATGCTTAGAGGTTCTACTATGGCAGTGGATAGCTTTTTAAAGAAGTAGGCATATATTCCATCCGTTCCAATAGATAGAGATGGTTTTAGCTTGTGTAGTGCTTTTTCAACATTGTCTACTGTAAAATCGATATTTATTATATCATTGTAGTTTTCCGTGGTTTGGCTAGGAAATACTGGGCATGATCCATTGCTGTTTACAAATACTGAGCCAAAGAATGTATTAAAGAGGTTGGCTTTAATAGTGTCATCATTGCAGTCTTTACCATTAGGTCCTACCAGGGGTGGGATGGACCTTGAGTCTTTTAGTTTGTTGTTTACAAAATTGTAAAAAGTGTGGGTGGAATTAGTGCATAGAAGGTTTTCCTCTTGTTTAATGTGATAATGAGGATCTTTATTTTCTCCAACCTGCATACTCTGCATTTGGTCTTTCAAATACAACCTAGAAATTGAAGCGTTGTCTGAGGCCTTCCCCTGATCACTTTTATGGATGCTGTTATCACTTATTCTACTAAGTCATGTTCTCTCAAAGCATCTATATAAATTTTCTTTGATTCTCAGAATGTATCTTCTCTTGCACACCAATTTACACTTGATTTCTTTTCCCTACCACATACATTTCTTGAATAATCTGAGTAATCTGAGATCTCAGTAATTTATAGAGATTGACTCAATTAAGGTTTGCTCCAGTATATGATTATTTCCTAGACTGCTTTAGGAAAATGATACCAATTGTTAGATAAGATATCTAAGTAACCAGACACAGGAAAAACTCATGACTTTGGAACTAGGCACTATAAACAAATGAATGATAGACACCCCTCAAAAAAAGATCAAGAGGATAGGACTGAAGATTATGAAACCCAAAAGGATATTATAGTTTAGGTCTAACTGGGTACAAGTGTTTCATCAGTATGCCAGTTTGAATCACAACTATAAATAGGTTGTGGGAAAATGTACTTTTATAAAAACATAGAAAACTATGGGTGAAAAAGACCTAGTAATACATCAAGTTTGTCCTTTAAGTTTATTTCTTTTTTCTTCACATATTCTTTTTTCTTCACATATTGATATTCTGAAATAATAATAGCTATCAAATGGCCAATCAAGTAATATTCCTGGAATCTCTGCAGCATCAGTTTTGTGGCCTGGCCTACTTGAAAACATTGATACATCATTTGGAAGTCAACACATTTGATTATAATATTTCTTTCCATTGTTTAAGGTTAAAACTCACAATATGTAAAAATATAATGTATAATGGGCAAAGAACACTCCCTCTCAGAGTCTGGGGAGGTGAGAAGAAAATTGATTATTGGCTGGATGGAGCCTGCTGGCTGGGGAATACTGGGAGTTGAAGGCCACGCTTCATAATTGCTGAGGTTGAGAAACACTGGGCTCAAAATTTTCAGAGTTGACTCCTTCATGTGAAGCCATAGTAAGCTAACCAATCTCAATCTTATTTCTTGGCCAACCTGCTTCACAAAGTAAGGCATCAAAAAAAAATTATGAAAATGATAATGGCTAATTTATTTATATCTAAAATGGAAACTATTTGTAACTGGAGACCCCATGTCTGCCCCACTCATCCATGTATTCTTAAATACTTCAGAGATAATGTTGTGGTTCTTTTGGGTCATAAGAATGAGTACAAGATATTTAATGGATAAAGTCAAAGGACTATTCACTCCATCATATTATTTCCTCAATGGAGCAAAGGGATGCCTACAGGAAGCTTAAACATAGATATGATCATGCCCTTAAGAACCAACTTATTTCTTGTCCTGGAAATATGAGACCAACTTATGCCCAGTAGCCACCAATAAACTTATCTTTAGTGGTCTGCAATGCTTTCTAAGATGATCATATGGAAGCAAATTATTTAGCTGGATATGTTATTTAGCAGTACTCTGTTCCTTGAGCAGAATTCTCCTTAACAGACCTTCTCATTTCAGTTTAATCATTGGAACGGTTTCTTCCAGAAGTCACTGGTGCTCCATCACTGAAGGTTTTTAGGAATCACCATTTGTCCAGAATGATATAGTTTCCTCCTTGAATACAGAGTGTACTAGAAAATCAATTCTTCCATCTCTGTTATTCTATTTTTCTGTTATACCATAACAAGATACAATAAACATGTTTTCTTCATCATTTCTGATGCCACCTGATTCCCTGGAGATTACAGTATTGAGAAGCACAGCATATTTTCTACAAAATTATTCTTCTAGTTGACACTGACTTGAAGTCATACACGTAGACAGAGATATCCCCAGGAGTGCCCGGTTGCTGGGTGGGCATGGACATGGTGGGCATGGACATGGTGGGCATGGCTTAGTTGGCCTCCTGCACCACCCTGAGAATGAAAACGGGCTGTGGGAGGGTTCAACTTCCCCAGGCTGAAGTGGCTTTCTTCAAGCCCAGGGAAGGCAAAAATGGCCTCCCTGAGCTCTGGGGTAATGAAATCATCATTACTCTCAAGGCAGAAAAAATATTTTTCCACTCTTATTGCATAAAGGTATATAACATTCATCCATCCATCCATAGATTCAGCAGACCAATGCATATGCATTTAGTAGTAGGATCCAGAATCGTAAAGACCATGGCATAATAAACAGCTGGATGATGACAATCAAAGTAGGAGTAGGAGATCTTAAATTAAGGGACAATCATTGTGCCTGTTGCATGAGAGGGTCCTTCTTGTCCCTGACAATTCTTGTGTGTTTGTTGCTGCTGCCACCAACTGATTGTGTGATATCTCCTGCAGTGTGTGCCATTCCTGAATCCCTAAAAGTGCAATACCAATATTTTCAGCCAGGTGATGTGATAATTGGTGGGATAATTTCACAGCTTTTCTCACTTTCTGAAGGAACAGACTTCAGCTCACACGCTACACCCAAGTGTGATTTTGAACCTCTGTAAGAAAAACCTCACTGATTTCTGTAATACTTGGCTATTTTCATTGATATGCTTTCAGCAACTTGACATAGATTCTAGAAATCATATAATTTTACTCCTTCATCCATTCATTATGGTCTTCTGGCAATGGAATATAGGAGATTTTGAAATGGTGGTCCAACCCAAAATACACAAGTGGCAACTGTAGTGTATTCAAATAGAGACTTCTAAGTCGATGTTCCTATTGGTTAATTAACGCAACGAACTATTGGTTAATAACGTGAGTATCTAATTGGCTGTCTAAAGTGGTGGGAAGTTTAAATAGATGCCATTGGTTGTGAGCCACGAGCAGCCGCTATAAAAAGGGCTGCCGCAGCTCAACTGCAGTTGAAGTTACTGGTTATTATTAAAAGAGCTGAATTCAACTCCGGTCTGCGAGTCTCTTATTTGGCAACAAAACACTGGCGACGAAGGTGGGATTGAAGAGACAAAGACTGTAAGCACGTGGCAACGATAGCCGAAGGACCCACAAGATGGCCGGCAACCATTCGCCACCCGCACTGTTCAACCCAGCCGAAGAAGACTGGAAATCATACATTGGCAGATTCCTGATGTTTTTAGAAAGCAACGAACTGCAAGGAATCTCTGACCAGAGGAAGAGAGCCGTATTCCTAACGCATTGCGGTCCGACTGTTTTCAAAATGGCCAAGGCATTAGCAAGACCAAATGACGTTAAATAGATGGCCTGGCCAGACCTAAATCGGATGTTGAGGAATCACTACGCACCAGCCGTATCCAACCTCATTAGAAGGCACGAGTTTTACAAGCGCGACCAATTAGAAGGTGAGAGCATTGGGGACTTCATAGCAGCATTAAGAGACATTGGGAGGGCATGCGAGTTTCTCAACATGGACGAAGCCATGAGGGATCGCATAGTCCTAGGACTAAGAGATGCAACCCTACAGAGCAAACTGCTAAACAGACCCAACATCACCGCGAACGAAGCCATCACAGAAGCAACCGCCGATGAAGCCGCAAAGAAATCTGCAGCAAAAATGAAACAGATTAATACAATGGGCAGCCCAGGCATAAGCAAAGAGAAAAAGACAGAAGGAACCCAGAAACACGGTGCCGCGACCTCTCACCATGAGGACATCGAATTGTCCACTGACTCAGATGACTCAGATGAGGAAGTAAACAGAGTTTACTCTGAAAGGAACTGGAGAGAGAGACGAAGTAGAAAACCCGAGTTCCAGTGTGCGGGTTGCGGCGGAAACCACCCGAGATCCGAGTGTAGATTCTTGGATGCCACATGCCGGCATTGTGAGAAACGGGGGCACATTGCGAGGGTATGCCGAAACAAAAAGAGCTATAATCCAAGGGGACAAGGCAATACCCCCCCCCCAGGAACACAGAAAGATCAACTGGAAAACGTTGGAGCCGAGACGGAAAAAGTCAACGGCTGAACGAAAGGGAAGAAACACACCAAACTATCACAATTGGGACGGCCAGAACAACAAACACTAAGAAGGTTTGAATCAATGTCCTGATTGAAGGCAAGCCGTGCGAAATGGAAGTAGACTCCGGTTCGTATTTATCAATGGTGTCCTGGAACACAATAAAAAGTTTGATACCCGACATAAAACGAAGAGAACTTGAAAAACAAAGTCTGATCATCAAAGACTACCAAGGTAACAAGATATCAGTAGTGGGACTGGGACATTTCACAGTGAACTTTAAAAGGCACACCGAAGTTCTCCCATTAACCATCGTAGACAGAGATCGCCCCAGCCTGCTCGGTTTGGAATGGTTCGAATCACTCGGAATCAAAGTGACAAGAATCAACAATGTCACCATGACCAACTGGGAAAAAAACCTGATGGAAGAATTCCATGACGTATTCGATGGAACCTTAGGCAAATACCACGGGACCCCTATATCATTTAGTTTAAACCCGAACGTAGCTCCAGTCAGGCTTAAAGCCAGACGGGTACCATTTGCTTTAAGACCTAAAATTGATGAGCAAATAAACAAGCTAATCGCTCAGGGGGTACTAGAGCCAACCGACCATGCCAGATGGGAAACCCCAATTGTGACCCCCATAAAATCTGACGGGTCCATGTGCATCTGTGGTGGCTATAAGGCCACCCTGAACCACGCATTGCAACAGAGCGCATATCCCGTTCCGGTAGTCCAACACCTGTTGCATTCATTGGGAAGAGCAAGATTTTTTTTTGCAAAACTTGACCTCGCGCAGGTAAATCAACAGTTACCCGTTGATGCTGAGACAGCTGAGGCACAAACCATCGTAACGCATAGGGGAGCATTTAAATGTAATTCAGTGTAAGTGTGTTCCCGTGCGTTTTCCAGAGCCTGATGGAACGCCTCCTACAAGGACTAAAAGGGGTGGTGCCCTATTTCGATGATGTACTAATATCAGCTGAAAACAAAAAACAACTAAAAGACAGTTTAAGGGCAGTCCTGACAAAATTTAGAGAAGCAGGACTCAAAGTCAAAAAAGAAAAATGCCAACTTGCCACAAACCGGGTCGAGTTCCTGGGATACCTTATCGATGAAGCAGGAATCCACCCCACACATAAAAAAATATGAGCGATAAAGGAAGCTCCCAGACCCAAAAACAAAACGGACTTGCAAGCATTTTTGGGACTCATTAATTTTTATCATGTCTTTCTGCCACAGAAGGCAACAGTAGCGGAACCACTGCATAGACTCCTCGATAAAAAAGCCAACTGGAAATGGGGCCACAAAGAAGAAACAGCATTCCAAGAAATTAAAGACTTAATCACATCGAAATCAGTTTTGATTCAATACAGCGACACACTACCTCTAACTGTCACCTGCGACGCTTCCCCCTTCAGGATAGGCTCAATACTCAGCCACACATTACCAGACGGCAGAGAAGCACCGATCGCTTTTTATTCCAAGATGTTGTCCAAAACCGAAAGAAACTACAGTCAATTGGACAGGGAAGCCCTGGCAGCCATCTCGGGGGTGAAACGTTTCCATGAATACTTATACAGTAGGACATTTTCTTTGATTACTGACCACAAGCCGTTATTGGGAATCTTAGTCAGAGACAGGGCAACCCCCAATATCCTGTCCCCAAGAATGACTAGATGGTCAGAATTTCTGGCAGCTTACAATTACAAACTCATTTATCACCGGGGGAAAGCCATATCCCAGGCAGACGCTCTAAGCCGCTCACCACTACCGGGTCACGATGATGACCCAGCTCCCACCACAGAGACATTACAAATTGAAACGATTCCAAATTGGCCAATCACCGCATCGGACATCGCAAGGGAGACGGCTAAGGATGCACTGATGGGCCGGATATTGAACTGGGTGGGACGGGGCTGGCTGGAGAGCATAAAAACCGAGACTTTTAAACCGTTTAAAAAACAGCAAACTGAATTATCACTGGAAAAAGTGTGCATCTTGTAATTTCTCAAAAATTACAAGAAAACGTGTTAAACATGCTACACAAAGGACACCCTGGCATGGTAAAGATGAAGTCCCTGGCCAGAAGCTATGTTTGGTGGCCAGGAATAGATAAAGACATTGAAACCAGGGTTAAAACATGTAATAAATGCCAATCTTCCAGACCCTTCAGCACCGGTCCTTGAATGGGAGACACCCAGAGGCCCCTGGTCAAGAATCCATATGGATTTCGCCAGCCCCACAAAAGGTCATACTTACCTGATCATCGTAGATGCCTATTCCAACTGGTTGGAAGTTATCATCATGAATTCAACAACAACAGAAGCCGTCACCAAACAACTGAAAAAAAATTTCACCACCCACGGTCTACCAGATGTAGTAGTATCGGACAATGGGCCGCAGTTTACAGCATTGGCTTTTGAACAATTTCTAGCAGAACATGGAATACGACACGCTTTGACAGCACCAGCTCATCTGGCGGCGAACGGAAGAGCGGAACGCATGGTTCGTTTCATGAAAGAAGCATTGGAAAAGCTTGACGGAAATGACATGCAAGAAAAACTCAACACCATGCTCACCATCCAACATATAACACCATGCACAGCTACGAACAAGAGCCCAGCTGAACTTTTGATGGGGAGAAAGTTGCGCTCTTACTTGGATAGACTGCACCCTACTTACAACCCAGAAAAGCCGCCAGACTTTTCCAGTAAGTACTGTTCTTTCTTACCAGGAGACTTAGTTTATGCAAAAAATCTCACCGGAGAACCATTGTGGTTACCGGCAACAATTGCACAAATCACTGGCCCTCATTCCTACCGACTAGAAACCGCTGATGGCAGAGAATGGAAACGACACATCGATCAACTATGGTCACGATACATCGAAAGAGACACTGACATTCCCCGAAGTGCAGAACAGACATTTTCCCAAACACCCCCAGAGAGTAATAAAAAATCCAGAGAGGGGGGGAAACAAGTTATGGATAAAGAAAATGAAAATCATCTGGTCACAAAACACCAACCGGAAACAGACATCCCAGAAAGAAATAAAAATCACTTACCATTAAAAGTTTACAAGAGAAGGGAAGAACTGAAGGAACCTCAGGAGAGAGGCAGCCAGGCTGACTCCACCTGCCCCCACAAGGTGTGAGAAGACAACACCACCAGTCCAACCAACCCAGAGCGAAAGGAGACACCCGTCAATCCAACAAGGCATGACGAGAGTGGCACGGTCGAGGAACCCTTCCAAGATGTTCCAAGGAGACCAGTGGGATGGACAGCGGGCCTGTCTGAACCGGTGGAGACCAGCACAGAGACTGAACTGTGCAGGTCAACTAGGATGCACAAGAGCCCCGCCTACCTGCGCGACTACATAACGTTGGAACGAACCAAGAGGGGAGGGGTGTAGTGTATTCAAATAGAGACTTCTAAGTCGATGTTCCTATTGGTTAATAAACGCAACGAACTATTGGTTAATAACGTGAGTATCTAATTGGCCGTCTAAAGCGGCGGGAAGTTTAAATAGATGCCATTGGTTGCGAGCCGCGAGCAGCCGCTATAAAAAGGGCTGCTGCGGCTCGACTGCAGTTGAAGTTACTGGTTATTATTAAAAGAGCTGAATTCAACTCCGGTCTGCGAGTTTCTTATTTGGCGACAGAACAGCAACCATGTTAGTTTTCATCCCAGCAACTATTATCTTATTGCTCTTGGTTTTAACCCAACTATTTGGCTTAAACTTAAAGCTCCAACACTCAGCAAGCAGTTGGATATTATGATCTAAACTTCTCTTCTAGCTCTGTGATTCTATGATATTCATTATATCTCCTGGTATGCTCTGAGTTTATTCTGATCTTTAACATTTGGTAGTAAGTAAGACATGCTAGATTCGATTGTGTGAAGTGGAAAAACCTGCTTTTGCTTAAATCCTTGTATCTAGAGGCTTCCTACTCAAAAATGATTTGAAGGAAATATCTTCATATTTCTTTGACTTGTGAGAGGCCAGAAGCAAGTGATGGTTTAGTATGTTGGGTTACATGTAATTTGGTCTGGTCTAGAAGAAAAACAATCCGTCATTGAATAGTTTCACTGCATAAGTTAATGAAGCAACATTTAGTGCAATATCTTTTGCAATGTAAAACATTGCATTTGTTTCTAAGGTCAGTTGAAATATTGGAGAAGGGCAGCTCCATTACAGGCAAACAAGCTAGTTAAAAGTAACTTCATTCCAAGTATCACATTTCTCATTCTATTTTATTATTTATTTATTTGGCTTGTCAATTGCTTACAAGATAATAGGCATAAGTAAAAACATAGTTATGAATACATGGATACATATAAGAAAAATAAAAATAAAAGAAACAATAGGACAGGGACTGTAGGCACTTTGGTGTGCTTATGCACGCCCCCTATTCTCCAATGTTCTCCACTAGTAAATATAGGGTACCACTTGCAGGATTAGTATGCAAATGTTCACAACACTGAACTTCAGGGCTTACTCAATATGTGTCTTTTACTTTAGTGTAATGCTGGAAAAAATATCAGCACACCCTAGCCTTAGTGTTTGCTGTGAATGAAATCAAGGGAAAAAGCATGATCTTACCCAATAGGACACTGGGATTTCATATCTATGATAGCCACTTTGATGCCCAGCTAACTTATCAGAACACGCTGAACCTGCTTTTTAATCAGAAGCAAACTATTCTGAACTACAAGTGCAGCAAGAAGATACCAGCAGCTGTCATTGGGGGTACTGACTCAGAAATTTCTCTTCATACAGCTGCTATCTTAGGGATTTACACATGTATTACACATGTATTGTTTAGGAATTTATTTTCTATTACAGTGTGTCTCAAACTTGACAATATTAAGATGGATGGATTCCCAACTGACGTGCTTAAAAAAGTTATTAAGAAATTTATTATCCACACTTATTAAGAAAATATTTGCATTTTTAAAGAAACTTATTATTTACATCTTATTGTTAAGATTTTTTCTATAATGATGTAGGAAAAGAAGGTTGATCTGAGCAGAAATAATATGACTTCTAAGTTTAGTGTGAGAATACGAAGTTTTAAGATCTCATTGCTAGCACCACAAAATTATGTGTAACCTTCATTTTTTTCTCCTTGTCTTATATTAATGTAATACTATTTTTTTCTCCTTCACTGGTACTGTGATATTTCAGGAAGGCAGAGAGATATTGTACTTTTTTCTTCTCATTTGCTCTGTGGTAAATTTGTATATAAAAGTTTTAGCGAACCATTTAGAATTAGAATTAGAATTCGTTATTAGCCAAGTGTGATTGGACACACAAGGAATGTGTCTTGGTGCAAATGCTCTCAGTATACATAAAAGAAAAGATACATTCGTTAAGAATCAAGAATCATAAGGTACAAAACTTAATAATACTCATAGGGTACAATAAACCATCAAATCATACTAGGAGACAGTCAATATAGATCATAAGGGTACAAGCAACAAAGTTACAGTCATATAGTCACAAGTGGGAAGGGATGGGTGATAAGGAGTGATGAGAAGATTAATAATAATGCAAACTTTTTAAATAGTTGGATAGTGTTGAGGGAATTATTTGTTTAGCAGAGTGATGGCATTCGAGAAAAAAATGGTCTTATGACTAGTGTTCTGGTGTGCAGTGCTCTATAGCATCGTTTTGAGGGAAGGCATTGAAACAGTTTATGTCCAGGATGTGAGGGGTCTATAAATATTTTCACAGCCCTCTTTTTGACTCATGCAGTATTTATTTATTTATTTATTTTATTTGATTTGCCAATTGTTTACAAGATAATAAGTATAAGTGTATACATAGTTGTGAATACATGAAATGGGTACATATAAGAAAAATAAAAGAATAAGAGAAACAATAGGACAGGGACGGTAGGCATGTTGGTGCGCTTATGCACGCCCCCTACAGACCTCTTAGGAAAGGGGTGAGGTCAATAGTAGACAGTCTAAGGTTAAAGTTTTTGGGGTTTGGGGAAGAGACTACAGAGTAGAGTATTCCAGACATTGACCACTCTATTGCTGAAGTCGTATTTCCTGCAATCAAGTTTGGTGCGGTTTACTTTGAGTTTGTATCTATTGTGTGCTCTTGTGTTGTTATTGTTGAAGCTGAAGTATTCATTGACAGGTAGGACATTGCAATGTATGATTTTATATACCATGCTTAAGTCAGACCGAAGACGGCGTAATTCAAGGTTTTCTAGTTCTAGAATTTCAAGTCTGGTGGCATAAGGTATTCTACAACGAGTAGAAGAGTGGAGAACTCTTCTTGTGAAATATTTCTGGACTTTCTCAATTGTGCTAATATCAGATACGTAATGAGGGTTCCAGACTGATGAACTGTATTCGAGTATTGGTCTAGCAAATGTTTTGTATGCTCTGGTTAGTAGTGTGATATTACCAGAGAAAAAGCTACGTAGAATTAGGTTAACAACTCTTAATGCCTTTTTGGCTATGTAGTTGCAGTGGGCTCTAGCACTTAGATCATTAGAGATGAGTATTCCAAGGTCCTTTACAGAGCTTGGGTCATCAACAAGTTCTTGACTATTCAGCTTGTATTTTATTTTCTGATTTTTTTTGCCAATATGTAAGACAGAGCATTTATTTGTTGAGATTTGAAGTTGCCATTTGTTTGACCATTCAGATACATAGTCAAGATCTTTTTGAAGGGTAGCAGTATTGTCTGTGGTATTGAACAGCTTTACATCATCAGCGAAGAGAACGCAATTGCTCTTAATATGATCACAGAGGTCGTTTATGTAGAGTATGAAGAGAGTTGGTCCTAGAACACTGCCCTGGGGGACACCACTATTGACAGGTACTGGATTTGATAGGACGCTCCCGATTTTGACCATTTGTTGTCTGTTTGACAGGAATGCTTCTATCCAGTTATTCAGTTGTCCAGAGATACCATAGGATTTTATTTTTAGGAGTAGTTTGTCGTGTACCACTGAATCAAAGGCTTTACAGAAGTCTATGTAGATTACGTCTATTGCTTTGCCCTGGTCGAGTTGTGTCGTCCATATGTTTTTGCAGTGTAAGAGTTGCAGATTACAGGATAGTTTTTTTCTGAAACCAAATTGTTTATTGGAGAGTAGGTTGTTTGTCTCTAAGTGGAGGATGATGGATTGGTTAATAATTGATTCCATGACTTTACAGGTGACGCAGCATAAGGAGATTGACCTGTAATTTTCAACTAGGCTTGGGTCTCCCTTTTTGAAGATGGGGATGACTGTGGCTTGTGACCATAGGTTAGGCAAGGAGCTGGTCCTGAAAGATTTTTCAAAGATTATGCTTAGAGGTTTGGCTATGGCAGTGGATAGCTTTCTTAAGAAGTAGGCACATATTCCATCCGGTCCAATAGATAGAGATGGTTTTAGATTGCGTAGTGATTTTTCAACATTGTCTTCTGTGAAATCGATATGTATTAGATCATTGTTGTTATCTGTGGTATGGCTTAGGAAATACTGGGCATGATCCATTGCTGTTTACAAATACTGAGCCGAAGAATGTGTTAAAGATGTTGGCTTTAATGGTGTCGTCGTTGCAGTCTTTACCATCAGGTCCTATCAAGGGAGGGATTGATCTTGAGTCTTTTAGTTTGTTGTTTACAAAATTGTAAAAAGCACGGGTGGAATTGGTGCTTAGAAGGTTTTCCTCTTGTTTAATGTGATAATTGGTGCATTCGGTCTTTATCTGGTGGCATAAATTTTTGTATCGGTTTTTGAAATTGGCAACGTGACCAGATTTGTTTTTCCGCCAGAGTGATCTCTTTTTGGATTGAAGTTTCCTTATTGATATGGGTAATCTGCTATTTTTGTTTTGTTTTGGGAGTTGTTGTTGGAACATATAGTTTGATGACTCTTTTGACTTCAAGTAGAAATATGTTGTAATGGTCTTCAACAGTATTGCATCCAGTGAATAGAGATTGCCAATCAAGGGATGAGAGATCATTGTCTATAAGATCATAGTTGCCTTTTTTGAAGTTACAATAGGGGATTACATCATTGTGGTGATTTTTGTGTGGACGTATGTTGAGACAAAAGTCAATCATATTGTGGTCACTACTGGAAAAGGGTTCTTTAGTTTGTATTCCGTAAATTAAATTCAAACTGTTGCAGAAGATGAGATCGAGGCAGTTGTTTAGTCTAGTGTTGTTGATTACTAGTTGTTCCAGTCCCAGATTTGTAATAGCATTGTAGAAGGTTGTGTGTATGATTTCAGTTGTACAATCATTTAGGGTCCAGTCAATATGAGGTAGATTGAAATCACCAAGAAGGATAAAAGGGTATGGGCAGGATGCAGCCCATGTTAGTAATGTATTTAGCTTGTTTACATGTTCGATGTCATAATCAGGTGCTCTGTAACATATTAAGAATCGAATTGTGATATTTGAGGATAGTTCACAGATGATGGTTTCAGGAAGGGCAAGCTCCTGGGTAACTTGGATATTTTTTAGATGTAAGGATTTTTTATAGAATATAGCAACACCACCTCCTCGACGATTTTCACGATCTGATCGGTAAACATGATAGTCTCTTACTGTGGTAATGGAGTCGGGGAGAGATGCATTGAGCCATGTTTCACAGACAAATATAATGTCGAAGTTAGCCATATTTAGGAGGAAGAGAAATTCAGGTATTTTATTCACGAGGCTTCTTGCATTGAGTAGTTTGCATTTAAGGCCGGCAGTAGTTGGAATTGAGGTAGTTGGGTGCGTGCGTGCCTAGTCTTGGGTGATGGTGGATGGGTTGAGGTAGGGTTGTGGTTGAGGGTAAAAGCTGAGTATTGGGTTGCGTGGCTTACTTTTGATACTGTCAGCATGGTAGTCAATGTACAGGTCCTTCTCTCCATTGTCTAGACGGTTTTTGAGTTCGATGCGGAGTACACGGGAGCGGGCACGTTGCTGTATGGTTAGGTCAGGGCGGCAACGGAGGTTCTTATGGTTGGTGTTGGTTTTGGCGAGTGAGTTTATAGTATAAATGAATTTACGTTTGCTTGATTCATTTTTGCAAATGACCCTGCACAAGCGTGCAGGCCACAGAGCCGTCTCTATTTTTGAGCTCTCGGTCTATGCGGGAAATGTCAAGTATTTCATCAGCGGAGATGGTTGATGCTTGATAATCTCTGATGATGTTTCGGACAGTTGTGATGTCATCATTGACATTGATGTCTTCTAGACCAAATAAGATGGCGTTTGGACGTTTCCGTTCACGCTCAACGGCTTCTCTGATGAGGATTGGGATATCAATATTTGTCTGGGTTGTGTTTATTTGTGGATTGGGTTTTGCATTGGATTGTGGTTGTTTGGTAGAGATGTGGTTTGTAGCTATTGGATGTTCAGGTTTTTGCATTGTGTCTTTTTTTTTCAAGGTTGGATATTCTTTCTTTTACGGCGTCCAGGGATGCTACTATGGTGTTGAGGGATGTTTTAATGGTTTCGATGGTAGGGGATGTTTCAATGGTTTCGATGGTATCAAGTCTTTCAGACAGATCCAGTTTGGGTCTGCATGATTTGCAGAAATATGGAAATTCATTGGATGATTTTAGGTATTGAATCATCTGCTCAGGTAATCCCAAGCAGTCATGATGAGTGTATTTTATACACAGAGAACATTTGATGGAGTTTTCATTATCCTTTAGATTTTTGTAGCATTTAAGGCATGTGCAGGAGTCTTGTGGTTCATTGGTGGGGATCATCTTCTCTTTAGGTTGTGGTTTGACATAGGATTTTCTTTTTGGCATGGTAGGATTGTTAAAATAGTACGTTGATTGAATTAATTAAAGGAACAATTTTGGGTAATCTATATAGCCAATATTACATCAAACAATCAATTGCAGTAATCTCTCAAGCCAGATAATATTCCTGAGCAACAATCAGCCTGATCAATTAATTACTCTAATCACTAATCAATTAATTACACTAATCATTAATCACACTGTTCATTTAAATTCACTAAATCAATGATTTTGCTATTCAATTAAATTACATGAATCTTGATCTTTTAAACTAGTCAGTAATCACACTATTTGCACTAAACACTCTAATCACACTAATCAATTAAAAACAATAAATCAATTAAACCATTAATAAAATATTTTATAGAAATTGATTATCTAATCGTTGATATAGGTGATGAGGTAGAAAAGTTGTAAGATTTGAGGTAATGAGGTAGTATTAAGAGTCTTCAAGGAACGGGTTAATTGTTTAACTAGCAGCTGAATGGGAGGAATTTATCGCTCTTTGAATAGCAGATCGCTATTACTCTGTAAACAGGAAGTTGTAACACAATGTTCCAAGGGTTTTTATCCGAGTGAAGGAAAGATTGAACAGCTCACAGGAAACTATTTGTTTTTGTTTTCCCTTGATGAATGAGATTTCTGGGCCCCTCCTAGTTAACTGAATACACTTTCAAAGTTTGTTGCTTTTAAGAGAAAGAGGCACGTCTTGCACTGGTAAATTCAAACAGTTTATATTTTTACTGTGTAGACTCAGATTTGTATTGAGCATTCACTCCTGGCTTTAATATACCTCTGCTTCTATCACTCCTGGAGTCAGGATTAGCAATTTGGCGAGGAGAAAAGAGGGAAGAGGGAAATGGGGGCAGCAGGGTAGCACCGGCAGTGGCAGTGGTGTCACCTCCGACTTTTTCCCTCCCTCGCTGCCCGTCGTCTCCCCAACCAACTTTGGGACAGAAAATCCTAACTCCTAAGACGCCAAGTTCCTGGGATCTTGGATTCCCAGCGGATCCCTTGCAAGATCGAGCCCTGCTTTTCCGCGGATCCGCCGCTCGGATTCTTCTTTGCCTGCGAGGCTCGTCCCGGTTAAAAAGGCATTCCCCCTCCACTCCCGGCCCTCGCCCGCTTGCCTTTGCGCCTCCGGCCTGTCTGTTTGCGCTCTTTCGCGGGTCGTGAGAACGCTCGCTCCGTGCCCCGAATGAATCTTTGTATCTTTGTCTTCTCTTACTTTTCCCTTCTCTCGTGACGATCGAGGATGCTCTATCCGCCGCCCCGTTTATCTCTAATTACTTCTTAGTCCAGGCTTCTTCAGCTTTCCGCGGGCCGGAAATTTGTCGCGCAGGCCGGCCTCAGGCAGCAGCTGATGGATCTCGGCCGGTTGCAACAGAGCCGGACAGTGCGGACAGGCCAGCTGGATGCAGCTCTCGCTGATCTTGATGCGCAAATACTGCTACAAACAAGCGAGGCAAGAGTATACAGGTCTTCGATTGAAGACAGGTTGGTACTAATTGTTTTTTCTGCAGTCCTAATTATCCTCTGAAGTCTGTGTTTGTCCTGCATAAAAGGGGTTCCTCGTTGGAAGGACAAAACTTTGTCCTCAACAGGATTCATGTTTTATATTCTCACAATGCTCACCGGTGTTTATCTTTAATATGGTGATTATCTTCTTTCTCTTTTCTCTATTTATCCTGGCCTTAACTATCCCCCTATTATTTTTTCTCTTAGTTCCTTTTCTGTACTTTATTACTTATTATTGCATTAGAAAAGGAGATCAAAAGTAATCTGATACATGAATAACCACTGATGGATGAATAACCACTTAAAAAAACCCTTTTAAACTTACAAAAAAAGATAAACATGATAAAAGGAATGTTTCATATTAAGTGATATGTTCGGTGGTAGCATTTAGTTGGCACTGTCTGAACTTAGACTGTAACCAGGGAAATAAAAGGAATAATAATGAATCAAAAATAAATAGTGAAAAATAAGAGCAAGGAGAGGGACATTTGTACTTCCTGTGTTGTTAACTAGAGATGGGAAATGGATGACAAAAGAAATAATATGTCTAAATGCACATAAAAGAAATCATGATGATATGGAATCACTTATGCAGAACAAATGGTGTATTTTATTATTTATTGATTCATTTATTTATTTGGTTTGGTTTAAGTCATGTTAAGGTGGGGGAGAATTATATGCTACATAGAGTCTGTTTGTGATTGGAGCAGCCTGTGGGTAGTGGAAACTAATTAAATATGGTTCTTGTTTTTTTAAGAAAGTAAGAACTACTGTGTTCTTCTCCATACCTTGCTATGGAAGTGAGAATTGGATATCTCAGGAGAAATGTAAAATTAGTTGAATGCAGTGAAAATTGAATACTTCAGAAGTATGTGCTTAATAACATGAGAGATAAGGTCAAGAATGGATAGGTGAGAAATGAATTGGAAATAACACAAAAGTTAATAGGAAATAGTGCAAGCCGATGAGTTTCTATTGTACATAGAAGGCATGAGAACAATAGGTTGTAAATAAAGGAAGCAAGATTTGAATCAATCATGAATTATATTGACTGAGCTTCAGCATGGGTGGATTGCAAGCCTATTTATAACACTACAGCTTTCTGAAGTTAAAATGGTGAGGATAAGAGGATTTAAGGTTACAATGTGAGGGGGGGAAAAACCCTAGTATTATAGAAAAGTACTTAACCCTGTGGATATTTTTATATTTCCCTACTATGATTGTAATTGTGTTGGCCTTTAGGTCTCCTATTGTTTATATACTCCACCAGTGAATGATATAAGCCACCCGTCTTTTTTATACCGCATGGTACCTAATGAAGCACATCAATATACTGGGATAGTCCAGCTATTGCTGCATTTTCAGTGGAAGTGGGTTGGGATCATGGCCATGGATGATGATAAAGGAGAAAAGTTTGTGCAGATCTTGGAGAAAAGCTTTTCTGATAATAGGATCTGCACTGCCTTCTCTGAACGAATGCCCTTCCAAAGCAACATTTTAGGTGTGGTTAATTTCAATGATATGTTTAGAGAAATGGCCCTGTTGCTGAATAAACCGAGCATCAATGTCTGTATTGTAAGTGCTGATGCTCACATGATGTTAGATTTACAGATGGTGCTCAGTTGTGCTGAATCAGATATGATGCTGCCTGTGCAGAAGGTATGGGTGATGACAGCCCATTGGGATTTTTCAGTGGAGCCCTTTTTAAATAGTTTAAATATGCAGATCTTCCACGGTGCCCTGTCCTTTGCAAGTCACACCTCAGAGATGTCAACATTTCAGAATTTCCTTCTCTTCCAGGACCCCCGTTCTCTTACCAATCATTTTATCAGAGTCTTCTGGGAACAAGCATTTAAATGTTCATTTACAGCTTCTGCAACAGACAAGGAAAACCATGGAGGCTGTACTGGCAATGAGAAACTAGAAAGCCTTCCACAGCCTTTTTTTTTGAAATGAGAATGACCAGTCAAAGCTACAGTGTTTATAATGCTGTCTATGCTGTGGTGCATGCTTTGCATGTCTTTTATTCATGCAGAAGGAAATATGGAGCTGTGTTGGATAGAGATAACTCAGGGACTTCAAAATTACAGTATTTTCAGGTAATATGCCACCTAGGAGGCAGATTATTTTTGATGCATCAATGTTATTGTTAACATTAGTGTCTTCATTTATATAAGAAGAATTCTCGTTCTATATATAATGCCTTACTGAGCATTCCTAGAGGAGGTACAAAGAAGGCAAGTATATGAGTATATGAGTAGTCCTTGACTTATATCCACAAGCAGGACCAACATTTCTATTTCTATGCAAGTCAGTTGTTTAATGAGACCTGCCCATTTTTTGTCATGGTTGTTAAGTAAGTCATTGTAGTTGTTGAGCAAATTACATAATAATTGTGTGAATCCAGCTTCTCCCATTGACTTTGCTATCAAAACTAGATGGGAAGATCACAAATGGTGATCACAAGACCCCAGGACACTGCAACTATTGTAACTACATACCAGTTGCCAAGTGCTCAAATTTGATCACAGGACTGTAAGGATGCAGCAATAGTTATAAGTATAAGGACTAATTGTAACTTATTTTTTCAGTGCCATTGTAACTTTTAATGATCACTGAATGAACGGTTATAAGTCTAGGACTACCTGCAAACAATGGAGATAAATACATGTAATAGCAATAGCATTTAGATTTATATACCACTTCACACCTCTCTAAGTGGTTTACAGAGTCAGCCTATTGCCCCCAAGAATCTCAGTCCTCATTTTGCTGACCTTAGAAGGATGGAAGGCTGAGTCAACCTTGAGCCTGGTGAGATTTGAACTGCCAAATTGCAGGCAGCCGGCAGTCAGCAGAAGTAGCCTGCAGTACTGCTGTCAGGTGAGGCTCCATTCAAAATCCAAGAAAGAAAACCTTAGACTCCATTGTTTTAGAGAAAAGGACTTTTACTGAAAATTGATATGATAGCATCAGAGAAATACAAATCAGAGGTGATAGGTGCGAAAATCACATATAGAAAGTTGTGCTAATGTTCCCACCCCCAATAGTTCAAATTGCCCATCCACTCTGAGATGTGCATAAGGTCATGTGGGGCATCTTCATGTGGTGTTTCAGACATCTGGCTCACCATGGCAGTTGATCTTGGCCTGGATAGATAAGGAGCTGTGCAGTAAGCCAGTAAGCATAGTCAAGAAAGTTTTCCCAAGTTTTACAGTTCACCCTCTCAAGCCTCCAGCACTCTTCCCCCACACACCTAGCCCAATTAATCTTCCCTCCACCCCATTTCTATGGCAGCCAGAAGGACAAGCAGAAGAAGGATTCTTAAAGGCTGACAACTGCACTTTAACCATTGCGCCACCATGGCAAATAGACTCCATAATAGCAATAAAAGAATGAAAGTTTTTTCTGAGACTATCATTTTTGTAAGTTTTGAAAGAAATGAGAGATGTATTCTTGCAGATGCAGGATGCTACCAAATCCAGTATTTAGGATTTTATCCATCTTTTTGCAAAATATTCTAATTTAAGTAAATAATAAAAATTGCACAGTAAGTTAAAGCAGAAAAATATATAACTGCTTAATAACCACTTGGAAACTGCCCAGAGATACTGGAAAGTAGACAATATATAAATTTAATTTGGTAGAAGTAGTAATAGTAGTGGTAGTAGAGTAGTAGTAGTAGTAGTAGTAGTAGTAGTAGTAGTAGTATTCCCTTGGCAGGTAGTAAGTCTTAACTTTGAAATACTTGGATTCCCAATAGTGACATAGGTATACCAAGATATTTCTATGCCAAAAGAAATTTTAGTCTATTTGTTTGAAATACATTATCTGCTAGTTCTTAGTATCCTTTTAAAACTGAGCTGAATAGAAATATTTTATTGGGGAAAGAAAGAATGGGACTCACAATAACTGAGGGATAAAATAATTAAGTAACTTCGGAGTACAGCAAAATTCTATTCCAAGCCAAACAATTGTCACTGTTTCCACCACTTTGGTAATAATACTTGCCAAAACTTCATTTCTTCCAGCTTTACCATTTCCCAAGTCAAGATTCCTTTAACAACTGTGCCTTTTAACAACAAAGTGTCTTTTGACAAGAAGGGTGAATTGCTAGATGGATTTGACATTACCAACTGGGTTACCTTCCCTAATAAATCCTTCCTGAAAGTAAAAGTGGGACAAATGGATCCTCAAGCACCATCAGGCAGAAGGTTCTCCATCAATGAAAGAAAAATCACATGGCCAGCCCATTTTAACCAGGTAGGACCAAAATGAAGTTTCAAGTTTGAAAATCAAAATAGATGGCCTTCTTTTCAGCAATTAATGATTGCCAGTATTGTTATAATAAGTGTCTGGAAGACAACAAACTTGACATTTTTGATCCAGTATGTGGAATTTTAACAAAGCTAGTTTGCAAAGGGAAGAGGACTGGAAGAAATTGATGGCTTCCATTCTCTTTTTCCTCAAGGAAATGGAAAACTTTCAAATGACAAAATGCTCAGGTGCCTGAAGGATCTACTCAGTATCTTTAATACCTCTGATTGAGGAGATCCATTTTTATTATTGAGTTTTGTCTGTCTAGCCTTTAGGCCATCCTTACCACCTCACCCATGATAAATTTTCAAGTCATATTAGCCCCAGTCTACAGGGTGATAGTTGTTTTTTTCCTTTATATAATTAGTTTTGGGGAGATTATTTTAGATTTCCTACAAGAGCAGCATGATGGCCTTGTGGTGAAGACTGTAACCTCCTACTTGAAAGGTTGAGAGTTCAATCCTAAATAGCACTAGATATCTCTCTTTCAGGGCACAAATAAAAAATATATCTGCTGTGAACACCATTTGGCATCAGGAAGGGCAGCTGGACAGTAAACACTCATTCTTGTAGAGAAATTTAGATTCCACATAGGTCCCCATAATTGAAATGGGGTAATAATAATAATAATAATAATAATAATAATAATAATAATAATAATAATAATAATAATAATAATAATAATATAATGTATGTATTGACTTCTGATGCTACTTGATGCTCAACATTGAGCAGCTCTGACGTCAAATACAAGCAACTCAGAATGATCACAAGAGATGAATCACATATAGTAGATTATTTCAACATATTAGTGATGAAAAAAGTCTATTCCGAAAAAGGATAAGGTTCATCAATAATACATGCTATTTTGGATCAGTTCTTTCTTATTTGTGTACATATCTGCATAACCCCCCCCCCCAAACTATTGAATATTCCTCAGAAGTTTATGAGAAGTCATGTACTGATTTCTGAAAATGGTTGCATTCAAGAGAATAAAATCTTACTGTCTGTCTCTCTCATTAATCATATACAGTAGGTAATTTTAACATATTAGTGATGAAAAAAGAATAAGAACTGGCAAATACCACCTCTGACTGGCCCCACCCCCATCTATTCTCTGCCTCCTGAGTCCCAGCTGATTGGCTGGGTCTTCTTTTGTTGTTTTGCATAGGAAAACCGAGCTGAAAAGCAGGTTATGAGATTACAGGCTACAAGATTTTGCAGTAACCTTCCTGCAGGAGTGGGGAGGGAATGGGGATTTTGCAGTAACCTTCCCCCAGGAGTAGGAAGGGAATGGAGATTTTACAGTATCCTTCCACTGGAGTGGGGTGGGAATGAAGATTTTACAATATCCTTCCCCTTCCATGCCCACCAAGCTATGCCCACCAAGCCATGCCACACCCACCAAGCCATGCCTACAGAACCAGTAGTAAAAAAAAATTGAATCCCACCATTGGGATTCAATACATACTATTCTGGATCAGTTCTTTCTTATATGTGTACATATCTGCACAAACACACATACATTCACACACAAAACTAATGAATATTTCTCCGAAGTTAATGACACATGTACTGATTTCTGAAAACTGAAATTGAAAAATTAAAAAATGAAAAGATTCAAGGTACCAAAGATTCAAAGATACCAAAACAGAAGGTTTCTGTGATAAATTGACTGATTTAGATAAGATCTTGACAGGTACTGATGAAAAGGTGATTAAAAATTGTATGGATATTTATTAGAAATTAAGTTAGAAGAAGAACAAGTTAAAGAAATAATGATTGCTTGGGGGAAATTTTTTGGATATGGGATTGATTTAGAGAAATGGCAGAAATTGTGGTCTCAAAATTATAAAATGACAATGTCAACAGCATATAAAGAAAATCTGTATAAGATGTTTTACAGGTGGCATTTTCCCCCGACAAGAAGAGCAAGAATGTTCAAGAATAAATCTGAAAAATGCTGGAAATGTCATCAGATACCTGGCTCATATTACCATATGTGGTGGACTTGTGAGGACGCTAGAAAATATTGGACTAAAATTCGCATATGGTTGGAAAAAATGACAAAGAAACATATAGATTTAAAACCAGAGATTTTTTTATTGGGAATCTTACCTGATACATACAATAAAAATTTGAAATATTTGATTGTAAATGTATTAACAGTGGCTAGGATTGTATTTGCTAAAAATTGGAAAAGTGAGAAAATACCATCACAGGAAAAAATTATTAAGAAAATATTGGAATGTGCTGAAATGAGTAGATTGACATTTGAAATTAGAGTACAAGAAGATAACCAATTCTATGAAATTTGGGACCTTTTCTATCAATGGCTAGATAATAAAATATAATAATAGAATATTTAGAACTTTAGGAAACAATGAATACATATTTCTTTTTTTCTTTGATACTATCTTTATAAACTTTTATTAAGATAGACTTGGTATGACTTTATGATTTGCTATAAAATAAATTAAGTAAACTATAGTTATCTCGTTAAGGTATGAATTAATAAAAGTATAGTCAAATGATTGTTTAATAATGATATCAGGCTATATAATTGTTGATTGATAATATGAGCTATTATGTAATATAACTACAATGGAGACTATGAAATGGATGCACACAAAAAAGTGGTAAACCAACCGACACACTGTCTGTAAACTCATGAAGGAAAGGATGATGTTTTTATGTTTTATGTGTTTTTGTTTGTTGTTAAAATTAATAAAACTGTTGTTTTTTTTAAAAAAGAAAAGATTCAAGGTGTGGAAAGGGAACTTCATGAGGACAGTGGTGACACCCAAGCAGGAAAAGCCCAAAGGGAACATCAGGCCAGCCATAAAACAAAATTGCATAGGAAAAGGAATCAAATAAAAGGTATTAAAGAAGCCCCTTAGACAAAAGCCCAAATAATTAAGAAAACTAAGGAAACAAGAAAAGAAAACCCATACAAACACAAGACATGCCAAATCAGCTAAACAAACAGACAAAAGACACAAAATATATTGCAAAGGAGACAGACAGGAGATTGCCACAAGAAAACATTAGGAAACTGATAATCCAATCAAACCACCCTGCAAAGTTTGCCTTCTGCACCCCCCGGAGTTTACCCTCCGGCGGAAATGAAGACAACCCCTGACAGGATTTAAAACATTAAGAAATACAAACACAAGCACACACACACAAAATGAGAAAAAGGTATAAAAAATCAGGGGCTTTTCATACAAAGCGAGCTAGCTCCAGGAACGCAGACTTCTTGCTATCTCTTGCCTTCCTGAAAAATAAAAAAAACCAGCTTCCAAGCAGTTGTCTGAATCCTTGCACTGGAGTGCTCTCAGCAGGAAAACCGAACCCTCAGAAGAAAGGCATTTTCCAGCCTTTCAACAATTGGCAACCATGAAAGTTTTCCAGCCAACCCTGCCACCGGACCGGGCCCGCGGATCCAAACCCAGCCGGCATGGACCTTCTTTGTCCAGGGACAACATTCACGGACCCAGCCCGGAAGGCATAAGGGTAGTAAAGGGAGTCCTTGGGCTTTTCTGCTCAACAGCTGCTTGAAAGCAGGTGAGTACCGCTTCAAATTTATAATCTTACTAGGGAGGGGAGTGGAAGCGTGAGTGTACCAGGTGTGTGATTGTGGGTTTTCTCTGCGGAAACAGTGGGATCTCACCTCCTCTGTGATTACCAGCCGCACCCCAGCCAGCTGCTAGCTCCAACAAGCCGTGACCGGCTGGATTTGGGAACGCAAGGGGTGATCACAGAGTGTGAGTCCTTCTGAAGGACATAAGAAAAACCGAGTGGGCTGAGAAAGGAACTGGTGTTGGGAAATAAATAGAAAGCAGAATAAATAGTCCTGGTGCATCTTGCAAGCAAAGCCCTATGCAGTTAGAAGGGGTCCGTACCGGCTGCTGGCAAACAAAATTGGAAATAGTTTGCCTTACAAAGCAGAGCAGGTCCTTCCAGATCCCCACCTTTAAGGGAGATCTGAAAACTGACGGCGGAGTGTGAGGAGGGGCCCGTACCGGGCTGCTAGGGGGCAGACGGTCCTCCAAGATCCCCGTTTTTTAGGGGGGGTCTTAAAACTGACAGCGGAGTTTCCCTACGAGAAAGGGGCCCGTACTCCATGTGTAGGGAAACCGGAGTCCTTTCCAGACCTTTTTTGTCTGAAAACTGACGGCGGTAGCCCGGCTAAACCAAAGTAATCCCCACATCAGGTAGGGAATATGGGAAGTTGTAGCTCGAGGGCAATGGAAGAGACCCCCTTAGATAAATTACTTGAGGCTTGGGACGAAAGGCTAGTGCCTGTCCTGCCTGGAATGAATAAAAAAGATGCAAAAAGAATTTGCAAAAAAAAAGGGGCTTTATTGCGAGATGACACGGGTAGACAAATTTGGCCTGATAGCGGTACTTTAGATTATAAAACCCTGAAAGCACTTAGAACATGCATTAAGCCCAGCCAAATACCCTATTGGTACTGCTGGGCTGAAATTGTTAGGACCAAAGACCTGACCGAGAAAAAAATAATAATAAGGAAAAGCCTGAAACCCATTTCAGGGAAGGGAATACTGAGGCACGGATTATGGCTCCCCTTTTAAGCAAACCAGTGCCAGGCAGAAATAGGGGACAACTAGAATATGTTTTTACCAGGACTTCCGATGGCAAGGCAAGGACGGTCAGAGGGGCAGAAATCCGCTCGTGATTCTAGCCTCCCTTTTCTTGAGTTTGGTGCGATCTTTCAGGGTGCTCGAGTCTTGGAGAGACCCGTGCCGGTGTGGGGAACCTCGGGCTGCAGTGTGGGGAAAGCAACCCCCTGCAACGAAGAGGAAGCCCTCCAGAGCCCAACGATCAAGAACAGCCTCCTAACAATGGAGGCTCCGAAGTCCGGACACTGCCACCGATGGGAAGAAAAGAGTGAGTGAAAGTTTGCAAGCTCGGGGCGGGAAAGAGAGTCATGGCAGAGAAGATATTTGACTGACAATAGACTGATTTCAGGCTTTTAAATACTGTGTGAATGCCAGCTGTGAGCTCCAAGAGAAAGCGGCTACAAAAGAATTGGTCTAGTGAATGTGAAAGAGCTTGGTAGGCAGAAGAGAGTCGGAAATAAAAAAGAAGTAAAGAGAATTTTGGAAGTCTGAAGACCAGCACGGGGGGGCGATTAAAAAGACTCTATTATCACTAACATTTGGATTGAAGCTATTAAATCGGAGCCAGAAGCAGAACGAAGCCGATCGGGGGGAAAGACAGAGCGGCCCCATAGGCGGTATCCAGAACGCTGAAGTGTTTACAACAAAGTAACAGATCTAACTGTCTGAAGGGACACAATCTAATCTATAAACTCTGGGAAAATTGAGAACAGGTCCTAGCAGAGGAGACAGTTCCTTTTCTATTCGAAGGAGATCAGAACAATTGATTTAAAGAACATTAAAATATAAGTAAAAGAGGAAGTCTTTAAACGAGTGGGAACATTGCTTACTGGCAGCTGTTACTCAGCAAATCTTCATTTGCCATTTCCGTGTGCTCGAAGTGGAAGCTTCCAAAGTGAAAAGCGGAAACAAAAACTCTTGTCTTTGGAATTTTCTTTTTCTTTTCCTCTACCCTTTTCTGTGTGTACATACTTACTAAAATAGCCTCTCTTCTTTCTTACTTGTTGATGGTATGCTTCGTTGAAATATGCTTGCTTTTTTTTTTCTCTCTGATTTCCTCTTGATAAATATGTACATTTAGTAATGAAATATTAGAGTGTTAAAATATTGGATTAATTAATTTAGTTAAGTTATTATTAATAGAGATTGTTATAATTTGAATGGGAATATAGGGGAGACAGTAAGAATATTAAGCATTAGTTATTTAACAATCTTAGAGCTCTCTAGACCAATATTATATTTCATTGTGTGGATTTATCTGTGAATGTAATATATTTTGTAGTTAAGGTTACTTTATATTGAAGTTAAACTAGAGAAAAATATATACACTTTACTAATTAGTTAAGAATATAGCTACTTAATAGATTGATAGATCTTGGTCAATTTTAGTTACAGAACTAAGAATACTGAATGCCAATTTGGAATAATATATTTAGTATTGTACAACAACAAAAACAAATTTTAAAGGAAATGACTACTACAACCACCACTGCTTTGAAATCTGGTAGGAAGGTTAATCCCACAATAGTGACCACTTTGGCAACAACTTCACCCATGGCACAAAAAACAATAGAGGAAACACTACCAACAGAGAAGTCAACTAGCATCTCGAATGCAAATATCCAAGCTATGTTCCTAACTTTACAGGACTCATTGACAAGATTGCAAGAAACAATGATTAAAAACCACAGTGAAACAAGGGCAGATATCAATGAATTGAAGGAAGAAATGGGGAAACTAAAGATAGAAATGAAAGCGGACATTTCCAAAGTAGAGGATAAAGTGGGGGTGTTGCAGCAGGCCTTGGAGAAAAACGAAGTTATAATAAAAGAAGTAGAGAAAAGAACCGAACGAACGGAAAGGGAATTAGAAAGGGTGGATGAAGATCTCAAAAGCATGAGCAAAGAAATGGAGGACTCCCTTGTCCTCCTAGAAATGGACAAGGCAGCAACTTACCTAAGATTCCAAAATGTGGCAGAATCAAAAGAAGAAGACCTGGAATACTTGATGGCAGAAATACTGGCCGGTTTATTGAAGATGGATAAAGATGAAATTCAAAGAGTTTGATGAAGTCTACCGGGTCAATACAAACTATGCAAGACGCCACAAATGTTCCAGGGAAGTACACATACGATTCACTAGAAGATGTGTTCGAGACATGATATATAGAACCTCAAGAGATAAAACAATAACCTACAAAGAGAAAGAAATTGTGATTCTTAAACAGATACCGAGGAGAATAAGGGAACAAAGGCGTGACTATAAATTTTTGGCAGCATATTTAAATCAAAAAAGAATCACATTTAAATGGCTTATCCCAGAAGGAATGTTAGTGTCGTGGAAAGAGAGGAAAATCAAAATAGATACTATGGAAAAAGCCCAGGATTTTTACGAACGGATGGTGGGCCCACAGGAGCAAAGTAGTAGGGAGAAATTGGACACAAAGTTTCAAGAAGAATACAGTGGACATAAAAATAGAACTGGAACGGTAGGAAACCAAGAAAATACTTATCCACAACAAAAGACAGAAGGAACTACATCAACACAAGCGCAAGAAGAGAGAGGAATTGTTACACGACAAAGAGTAAAACAAAACTAAATAGATGGGAGAAGAAAAAAATTACTATCAATAAACATAAATGGTTTAAATTCAACAATTAAGAGAAAAAGGATATTATCTAAATTAATTAAACATAATGCAGATATAACGTGCCTGCAAGAAACCCATATAAAGAAGAAGGATGAAAAATATTTAGAATGCCCGAAATTAGGAAAGTTATTTACCACACCAGCAGATGAGGAGAAAAAGAAGGGAATCGCAGTATATGTGAAAGAGGATTTGAAATCTGAGCTAATATGGTCGGACTTAGAAGGAAGGACTCTGGGTTTGCAGATCTGGATTAATGATATTCCAATTCTTTTAGTAGTAATATATGCCCCAAATGGAGACCAAAAAGAGTTTTTAAACACCTATATGGAAAATTGGTTGAATTGCAAAAAAGAAATATTTGTATGGTAGGGGACTTCAACTCCATTGCTGATTTATTTATTTATTTATTTATTTTTATTTTATTTTATTTATTTTATTTATTTATTTGATTTGCCAATTGTTTACAAGATAATAAGTATAAATGTATACATAGTTGTGAATACATGAAATGGGTACATATAAGAAAAATAAAAGAATAAGAGAAACAATAGGACAGAGACGGTAGGCACGTTGGTGCGCTTTATGCACGCCCCTACAGACCTCTTAGGAAAGGGGTGAGGTCAATAGTAGACAGTCTAAGGTTAAAGTTTTTGGGGTTTGGGGAAGAAACTACGGAGTCGGGTAGAGTATTCCAGACATTGACCACTCTATTGCTGAAGTCGTATTTCCTGCAATCAAGTTTGGTGCGGTTTACTTTGAGTTTGTATCTATTGTGTGCTCTTGTGTTGTTATGGTTGAAGCTGAAGTATTCATTGACAGGTAGGACATTGCAATGTATGATTTTATATACCATGCTTAAGTCAGACCGAAGACGGCGTAATTCAAGGTTTTCAAGTTCTAGAATTTCAAGTCTGGTGGCATAAGGTATTCTACAACGAGTAGAGGAGTGGAGAACTCTTCTTGTGAAATATTTCTGGACTTTCTCAATTGTGCTAATATCAGATACGTAGTGTGGGTTCCAGACTGATGAACTGTATTCGAGTATTGGTCTAGCAAATGTTTTGTATGCTCTGGTTAGTAGTGTGATATTACCAGAGAAAAAGCTACGTAGGATTAGGTTAAAAACTCTTAATGCCTTTTTGGCTATGTAGTTGCAGTGGGCTCTAGCACTTAGATCATTAGAGGTGAGTATTCCAAGGTCCTTTACAGAGCTTGAGTCATCAACAAGATCTTGACTATTCAGCTTGTATTTTATTTTCTGATTTTTTTGCCAATATGTAAGACAGAGCATTTATTTGTTGAGATTTGAAGTTGCCATTTGTTTGACCACTCTGATACATAGTCAAGATCTTTTTGTAGGGTAGCAGTATTGTCTGTGGTATTGAACAGCTTTACATCATCAGCGAAGAGAACGCAATTGCTCTTAATATGATCACAGAGGTCGTTTATGTAGAGTATGAAGAGAGTTGGTCCTAGAACACTGCCTTGGGGAACACCACTATTGACAGGTACTGGATTTGATAGTACGCTCCCGATTTTGACCATTTGTTGTCTGTTTGACAGGAATGCTTCTATCCAGTTATTCAGTTGTCCAGAGATACCATAGGATTTTATTTTTAGGAGTAGTTTGTCGTGTACCACTGAATCAAAGGCTTTACAGAAGTCTATGTAGATTGCGTCTATTGCTTTGCCCTGGTCGAGTTGTGTCGTCCATATGTTTTTGCAGTGTAAGAGTTGCAGATTACAGGATAGTTTTTTTCTGAAACCAAATTGTTTATTGGAGAGTAGGTTATTTGTCTCTAAGTGAAGGATGATTGATTGGTTAATAATTGATTCCATGACTTTACAGGTGACGCAGCATAAGGAGATTGGCCTGTAATTTTCAACTAGGCTTGGGTCTCCCTTTTTGAAGATGGGGATGACTGTGGCTTGTGACCATAGGTTAGGCAAGGAGCTGGTTCTGAAAGATTTTTCAAAGATTATGCTTAGAGGTTTGGCTATGGCAGTGGATAGCTTTCTTAAGAAGTAGGCACATATTCCATCCGGTCCAATAGATAGAGATGGTTTTAGGTTGCGTAGTGCTTTTTCAACATTGTCTTCTGTGAAATCGATATGTATTAGATCATTGTTGTTATCTGTGGTACGGCTAGGAAATACTGGGCATGATCCATTGCTGTTTACAAATACTGAGCCGAAGAATGTGTTAAAGATGTTGGCTTTAATGGTGTCATCGTTGCAGTCTTTACCATCAGGTCCTATCAAGGGAGGGATGGACCTTGAGTCTTTTAGTTTGTTGTTTACAAAATTGTAAAAGCACGGGTGGAATTGGTGCTTAGAAGGTTTTCCTCTTGTTTAATGTGATAATTGGTGCATTCGGTCTTTATCTGGTGGCATAAATTTTGTATCGGTTTTTGAAATTGGCAACGTGACCAGATTTGTTTTTCCGCCAGAGTGATCTCTTTCTGGATTGAAGTTTCCTTATTGATATGGGTAATCTGCTTTTTTGTTTTGTTTTGGGAGTTGTTGTTGGTACATATAGTTTGATGACTCTTTTGACTTCAAGTAAAAATATGTTGTAATGGTCTTCAACAGTATTGCATCCAGTGAATAGAGATTGCCAATCAAGGGATGAGAGATCGTTGTGTATAAGATCATAGTTGCCTTTTTGAAGTTACAATTGGGAATTACATCATTGTGGTGATTTTTGTGTGGACGTATGTTGAGACAAAAGTCAATCATATTGTGGTCGCTACTGAAAAGGGTTCTTTAGTTTGTATTCCGTAAATTAAATTCAAACTATTGCAGAAGATGAGATCGAGGCAGTTGTTTAGTCTAGTGTTGTTGGTTACTAGTTGTTCCAGTCCCAGATTTGTAGTAGCATTGTAGAAGGTTGTGTGTATGATTTCAGTTGTACAATCATTTAGGGTCCAGTCAATATGAGGTAGATTGAAATCACCAAGAAAGATAAAAGGGTATGGGCAGGATGCAGCCCATGTTAGTAATGTATTTAGCTTGTTTACATGTTCGATGTCATAATCAGGTGCTCTGTAACATAGTAAGAATCGAATTGTGATATTTAAGGATAGTTCACAGATGATGGTCTCAGGAAGAGCAAGCTCCAAAATGATCACAGTAATGCCGGGAAGAATAAAAAGGGGAAGAGAGAGCTCCCCAAGATTTGTAGGGAAATGATGAAAGAGCTAAACCTGACAGATATATGGAGAAGATTACATCCTGAAAAAGACAATTTACATTTTATTCAAATCCCCACCAAACATGGACACGGATTGATATGGCATGGATGAGTGGGGAAATAGCAAACGAGACAAAAGAAGTGGAAATTTTGCCTAATGAATGGGCAGACCATAATCCAATACAGGTAATATGGAAGGGCAGGGTAAAACCAAAGAAAAGATGGACCTTAAACACTCAATTAAAAAGAGAGAAAGAATGCATTAATAAATTAAAGGAGGAATTGAATTTTTTTATTAAAGAAAATGATAATGGAGAAACCACGAAACAAAATGTCTGGGATACGATGAAGGCGGTTATAAGAGGCACAACAATCGCTTATAATGCCAAGAGAAACAAGGAAAAATATTCCCAACAAAACAAATTACAACAAAGAATTAAGGAGCTAGAAACCCTTCTACAAAATAACCCAAAAGAATCCAAACTGCAAAATCAGATAAGTATAGCCAAACACAAACTGAATTTAATTGATCAAGAGAAAATGACTATGAATTTGAACTTAACCAGACAAATCTATTTTGAACATGCCAACAAGCCAGGAAGATGGCTATCTTATAAATTGAAAAAAAGAAAGAGAAGAGATTGATATACCAGTTAATAGATAGCAAAGGAGATACATACCAGGAAATAGAACAGAAAAAAGAAATCATTCATAAATACTTTGAAGATTTATACAAAAGAGAGGATGTCAGTGAAGATAGAATAAGGAATTATCTAGATGAAGTAAAGGATAAGGCAATTGGGGAAGAAATGGCTGAACTATTAAATAAAGACATTACTGAATCGGAATTGAAATCAGCAATAGAGAGCCAGAAAATAATAAAACCCTGGCCCAGACGGGATCCCAGGGGAACTGTACAAAGCAATAGCAGATCAAATCGGACCACTTATGGTGGAAGTTTTTAATGACGTTTTACTAGCAGCCAGGATGCCGGACTCATGGAGGGGGCACTGATTTCGCTGATCCCGAAGGAGGATACAGATCCCAGATATATAAACAATTACAGGCCGATTTCACTCCTAAATACTAATTATAAAATATTCACTTCTATTATAGCAAACAGATTAAAAAGATTGCTAAACTTGTATATACATGAAGATCAAAACGGATTCCTTCCAACTAAGCAAATAAAGAATAATCTAAGAATAGTATTAGACGTACTAGAATTTTATGAAGCCCACCCAGAGAGACAAGTAGCACTCATGTTCCTAGATGCAGAAAAAGCTTTCGATAATTTGAATTGGCAATTTTTAATTCAAAAATTAATAATTTGAATCTGGGTACCAAATTTGAAAATATTATAACAACTATATATGATACACAACAAGCTAATATAATAGTGAATGGGGAATGCACCCACCCAATAAAGATAGAAAAAGGAGTAAGACAGGGTGCCCACTCTCTCCCCTGCTCTTCATATTAGCATTAGAGACATTATTAACACGAATTAGGCGGAATTCAGATATAAAGGGATTAACAGTTAAGAAAGAGGAATATAAATTGCAAGCGTTTATGGACGACATGATTTTCTTCCTTGAAGAACCAAAAGACAGGGGACCAAAATTGATGAGTGAATTAGAGAAATTTGGAGCAGTAGCGGACTTAAAATAAACAAAAAAAAACCAAATTAATGACCAAAAACCTAACAGAAAAACAGAAAATAGAACTAGAAGAAATAATGCATATACAAGTGACAAAGAAAGTGAAATACTTAGGAATTTGGCTAACCCCACACTGTAAGATACTTAAAGAAAACAATTATGATAAACTGATACACCAGGTAAAGAAAGATTTAGAATCGTGGGAGAAACTTCAAATTTCACTACTAGGCCGAATTGCTACTATTAAAATGAACATTCTCCCTAAATTCTTGTACCTATTCCAAACGATCCCAATTAAATTACATAAAAAGTTTTTTGAAGAACTCAATAGAACAACCCTGAAATTTATTTGGCAAGGGAAAAAACCCAGAATAAATGTAAAAGCAATGCAGGATATGAAGAGCAGGGGAGGTGTTAAGTTTGGGGAATAATGGAGACCAGACATCTGACCAGTGACTTCAACTCTTTAATAATCGTAAATAGAACAGAACAGAGCAAGGCTATGGGCAACAGCAACCCTTTTATAGGGTTATCTGCTACCTTATTAACCAATGACATGTGCAACAAGTTCAAACTTATAACCAATGAGAAGTGTCAAAATAGTGGCCAATCAGGGACTACTTATGGACCAATCCCTAGTTGTTGTATAAGGGCCAATCAGGTGTGCAGGTTTCCAAACCCTGATTTGCATTTATGCTAGTAACTTTTATTGATTCACAACACCCTCTCCCTTGGGTTCCTTTTGAGGGGAGCTGTAATAAAATCCTCAAGATAGACAGGCCGTTTGGTCTGTCTGGATGATTCCGTGGCTCCACCGGTTTTGGTCTAAGGTCCGGTTCCGGTGGAGCGCTTTGGATGATCTTTATTAACTTCAGTTTCGCTGCACGGTGATTCCGTGCTGCTTCCACTGTGGTTGTCTCTGCTACTCCGTGTTTCTTTGGGGTTTTGCAGTTCGGTTTCCCGTATTAAAGTTCCCTGAAAAATTCAACTCCCTCCCCGCTTCAAGTTCCGGTGTTTCGCTGGGCCGTAGGGTTTCTGTTGGCCTGCTATTTGTCATATCAAAGTCAATTTCCTCGATATTTCCTCCCCTTGAGTTGGTGAACCCGGGAGTCATGGGTGCTGGGTGGTAATCTCGATCGGAGTTGGTCTATGTGGCGTTTCCACACCCTCCCATCCTCCGTTAGCAGGCGGTAAGATCTCGGCCCGGTAAGGTGGGTAACGGTTGCGGGTATCCATAACGGGTCGCCGGAAAAGTTTTTGGCAAGGATTAAATCGCCTACCTTAAATTCCCGGCATTTGCTGCTGGAGCCGAAAGGCTTTTCCGGTGCGAATGCGGGTGGAGCCGGTCAAGGTGCAATCGTAGTTTCCGCCCCATAAGAAGTTCAGCGGGCGTTTTGTTGGTCACGCTGTGGGCGTGATGTGCTGCAACAAGAGAATTCGATTGATTTTCTTGTCAATGTTGCCAAATTCCATTTTGTGAAGGGTCTTTTTACAAATTGTACCATGCGTTCTGCACGTCCATTCGCCACAGGGTGCGCGGGCGAGGTTAGCGCATGGCGGATGCCCCGGCAGCAAGATATTGTTCAAAGGGTAATGCAGTAAACTGTGGGCCGTTGTCCGAGACCAACACGTCCGAAACCCGTGTGTGGCAAATAGTCTGTTTAATTTATTGATAACTGAGTCCGTTGTAGTTGTGTTATTCGATGAATCTCGAGCCAGTTTGAATTGGCGTCGACAGTAATAAGGAAAGTGTGTCCTTTGGTAGGCCCCGCAAAGTCAATATGAATACGGGACCAAGGTCCCCTCGGAGTTTCCCATTCGGGTTGGGCTTGCTTTAGGCGGGCGTTGCTGACGTCCTGGCAACGTTGACAAGTAGCGACCCAGGCCTCGATTCTTTTGTCGATTCCCGGCCACCAAGCGTAGCTGCGTGCGAGTGCTTTCATCCGCACGATACCCGGATGTCCTTCCTGCAATACCGCCAAAATAGTTTGTTGCAATTTGCCAGGGATTACGACTCGATCGCCCCACAAGATACAGCCTTTTTGGGAAAACAGTTCAGTTTGGCGGGCTTTGAAAGGCGCCCATTCCGGTGCTATTTGGTCCGTCGGCCACCCTCGTTCAACCCAGCATAGGATGTGTTGCAGAACTGGGTCACGTTTCGCTTCAAAGGCAATGTCTCTAGCCGTCAAGGGTGGTGCATGTAGAGCTTTGATCTGTAGTGTTGAGATGGTTGGGGCTGGATCTACAACAGAGTCTGGGAGCGGTGTTCTGCTCAATGCATCAGCGTGGAGAATTGATTTCCTGGGCGATGTTGCAAGGTGTAGTTGTAGGCCGCCAAGAATTCAGACCAACGGGTCATTCTGGGGACAATATATACGGGTTGGTTTATTACCCGCAATGATCTCCAGTAGCGGTTTATGATCAGTAATTATTGTAAACGCACGGCCATAAACATATTCATGAAATCTTTTAACTGCAGCCACAATAGCTAAAGCTTCTTTGTCCAGCTGACTATAATTTCTTTCAGCTTTAGCTAAGGTTCGCGAAAAAACGCGATGGGGGCTTCCGCCCCATTTGGTAACACGTGGGCCAGAATTGCCCCAACCCCAAAAGGTGATGCGTCACACGTGATAGTGAGCGGAAGAGTCTCGTTGTACTGCATAAGTACAGAATCAGAAGTTAGCAATTTCTTTACTTGTTGGAAAGCACATTGTTCCCGTTGTCCCCAAACCCACGTTGCTTTTTTGTCTAATAGTCTATGCAATGGTTCTGCTACCGTTGCTTTGTGGGGTAAAAAGACATTATAGAAATTGATAAGTCCAAGGAACGCCTGTAGGTCTGCCTTGTTCCTTGGAGTGGGGGCCTTTTAATCGCCCTTAATTTGTCTTTGGTGGGATGGATTCTTGGCTGTCCAGGAGGTATCCCAAAATTCTACTTTTTCGGTACATAACTGGCATTTATCTTTTTTAACTCTGAGGCCTGTGTTTTGGAATCTTCGTAAAACCTCTCTGAGTCGCTTTTTCTAGGATGTCTTTGTTAGGGCGGCGATGATTACATCGCCGAAATATGGTACGACCCTCTGATCCCTTGTACCAACCTTTCCATTAAGCTCTGAAAGATTCCGGGGCAACGCTTACCCGAACTGGAGCCGGTTGCATTTAAATGCACCCCTATGCGTTACGATAGTTTGCGCCTCTGCCGTGGTCGGATCTACAGGCAATTGCTGATACGCCTGGGCTAGATCTAGTTTAGCAAAAACTTTCCCGCCACCCAGGGAATGGAGCAAGTGTTGCACTACCGGCACTGGATATGCACTTTGCTGTAGTGCGTGGTTTAAGGTGGCCCGGTAGTCTCCGCAAATTCTTAGTGACCCATCAGGCTTGATAGGCGTCACTATAGGGGTTTCCCAGCGGGCGTGGTCGGTGGGTTCCAGCACGCCCTGCGCTATTAGCTTATCGAGTTGTTCGTCGATTTTAGGCTTCAAGGCGAATGGCACCCGACGCAGCTGAAGGCGGATGGGTGCTATCTCAGGGTTCAAGTTAACGAGATCGGGGTCCCCTTGTACTTGCCTAGTCCGTTCACAAAACGTCTTGGAATTCTTGCACGAGTGCCTCCTCCCAATCGTTGCTCTCGGCTCGGTGGACCCGGCTACAGTAATTCCGAGCGGCCTGAACCATTGAAGGCCTAAAGACTAGGCCTGTCGCGGTCCACGACAGTCAGTGGTAGAGCGACGCACGGTCCTTGAAAGAGATCTGAATCTGCGGGACCCGACGACGGGAATTCGGTTGCCCTGATAGTCTTTGAGTATAACCCTTTGAGGGTTAAGGTCTTGGCGCGAATCATTGGAATGAGCTGTTGGAGCGTTTTCCACGACACCATCGAGAGGAAGATCCCGAGTCTACCTCCATCACGCAAGGTTTGTTTTTGATGGCGACCTTTACTCGGATTTTCCCGGCATCAAGGGATGTAGCGTGGCCTATGGTGATTGTTTGGTGGGTCTCTTCCCGCCTGGTTTCTTCATGCCTGGTGGAAGTGGTGGACGGCTTGTTTCTGTAGGAGTGGTTTCCATTGGTGGTTCAGTTTTTCTCGGTGTGTGCCGAAGAATCCTGAAGATTGGCATTCGCCTGTCGGGGTTTGGAGTTTTGTTTGCTTCTGCAAACCTTTGCGATGTGACCTCGTCTCCCGAAATTGTGGCAGAGTGCGTCGAGGAATTTGCAGCTGGATCGTGGGTGATTCGCCCCACATCCTGCACACGGTCGGAATGAGGGTTGTGTGAACTGGTCTCGTTCCGTTCGGAGTCGGTTGACCTCTTCCTCATCGCTTTCTGATGGGGATTCTAGGTCTTCGTGGTGAGTCAATACCGGTGTCTCTCTGAGCGAGGCGAGGTATCATTGGCGAGTTTACGTAGCGGTGCGTTGGTGCAGCGCATTCGGGCTGCCGACTTCTTGGTCGCCTCCGCTGCCGAGGCTTCTTTAAGGGCATCGGTGAGGCTGATGTCCCCCTTAGCCATAATTTTGCTCTGGATCGTGCCGTCTTCTAGGCCCAGAACCAGGCGGTCCCGGAGGGCTTCTTCTAAGTCGGCGAATCCGCAGAGGCCTCCAAGGTTGCGGAGGTCCGCGATGTAATTGGCAAGGCTTTCGCCCTTCCGTTGGTCCCTCTGGTAATATTCGTGTCTTCTGACTAAGGTTGGCATGGTGGGCGCGTAGTGAGCCCGTAGTAAAGGCTCGAAGATGTCCCAGTCCATCTCTTTTACCTCTGCTGGCTTGGCAAGTGATTTTGCCATTTTAAACACGGTAGGCCCGCAGTGAGTTAGAAAGATAGCTCTTTTTTTGCCGGTTGTTGCATCTTTCAAATTGTTGGTCTCCAGAAACATCTGGAACCGATCCATGTATGCCTCCCAGTCTTCGGTTTCTGGGTTGAATGGAGCGGGTGGTGCGGCACCGCTGGCCTTGTTGCCATTGATGGTGCGTGTTCGACCACGTGCTCTGTTGGTTGCTCTGTAACTCAGTCAGCTCTTTGGTCTCCGCATCCCATCCTCGTCGCCAGTGTTAAGTTTGGGGAATAATGGAGACCAGACATCTGACCAGTGACTTCAACTCTTTAATAATCGTAAATAGAACAGAACAGAGCAAGGCTATGGGCAACAGCAACCCTTTTATAGGGTTATCTGCTACCTTATTAACCAATGACATGTGCAACAAGTTCAAACTTATAACCAATGAGAAGTTTCAAAATAGTGGCCAGTCAGGGACTACTTATGGACCAATCCCTAGTTGTTGTATAAGGGCCAATCAGGTGTGCAGGTTTCCAAACCCTGATTTGCATTTATGCTAGTAACTTTTATTGATTCACCACAGGAGGGTTAGCATTTCCAAACTGGGAGTTATACCATATGGCCACCTCATTAGTTTGGTTGAAGGATTGGGTGAATTTAACCAATAAAAGAATACTATTTCTAGAAGGCCATGATTTACAAAGGGGGTGGCACGCTTTTCTATGGGACGTAGGGAAAACCAAACAAAAATATTTCCATAGACATTTAATTAGAGACGCACTATTAACAATTTGGAGGAAAATAAGGAAAAAACATTATACAAAAGTACCAGTATGGATTTCAACAATGGAGGCAATGATTCACCCAAACAATTTGGAGCTTACCAAAATGATTAAATACAAAGACTTATTAGACCCACAAGGAAATTTGAAACCGAGGCTGGATCTTCAGGAGCAAGGACATAAAATTGATCAATGGGTTTACCTTCAGATTCAAAGCAGATATAAACAAGACAAAAAAGAATTCGAATTAATAACAAACTGCAACAGTTAGATAAAATTTTATTAGGATCAAATAAAAAAACATAACAAAATTTTATAACTACTTATTAGAAACAGAACTAGAAGAAGAAATTGTAAAAGGAAATATGATTGCTTGGAGTAAGAACGTAGGGCGCAGCATCACATTAGCAGAATGGGAGAAAGTTTGGGGCAGAAACAATAAGATTACCAAATCGGCAGCATACAAGGAAAATCTTTATAAAATGTTTTATAGATGGCATCTCCCCCTTCGAGGTTAGCGAAGATGCACCCCAACATGAGTCCGCATTGCTGGAAGTGTAGGAAAAAGAAGGAACCTTTTTCCATATGTGGTGGTCTTGTGCAGAAACCCAAAAGTATTGGAAGAAAATCAAAACTTGGTTGGAAGAAATCACCAAAGAGCAGATCGAATACAAACCAGAGTCCTTCCTACTAGGGATTTTTGATAAGCAAATTTCCCAAAAAACCAAATACATAACAATACACATTTTAACAGCGGCCAGATTAGCCTTCGCTCAACACTGGAAAAACATCAAATTCCATCAGAAGAAATGATTATTGAAAAAATCTCAAATGCGCAGAAATGGATAAATTGACTTTGGCGCTAAAAAACAAAGACACTTCACTATATTACAATAGCTGGAATTGTTGGTATAATTGGATTGACCAAAGATAAATTATATATCATAAGGCATAAAAGAAAAGTATCAATACATAATAATGAGGTAGCGATATAAGTTAAAAACAGGTGTGGTTATATGACACAAATTAAGGTGATGAAAACAAAAGAAGATCTTGCAAACTGTTAAAATAAGAATACTTTTTATCCTG
Source organism: Notechis scutatus (assembly GCF_049901735.1). Taxonomy (NCBI): domain Eukaryota; kingdom Metazoa; phylum Chordata; class Lepidosauria; order Squamata; family Elapidae; genus Notechis; species Notechis scutatus. The sequence continues at coordinate 131,168,845 of NC_142025.1, read as the reverse complement.
TAACCTCTTTCTTTCTTTCTTTTCTCAAAATTCTTTCCCTCTCTTCCTCTTCTCTCTTCTTTCTTTCTTTTTTTTCTTTCTTTTGCTTATTTGTGTATGTATTGTGACTGGTTTTAATTGTAAAAATTAATAAACTATATTTTAAAAAAAAAGAATATGTTTTTACCCACACTCCCTTCTCTGCCACTGACCTAGTCATCTGAAAAAAGGATACCCCAGCTTTCAGGGCTGATCCTCAAACAGTTATTAAAACCCTGAAATCTATCATAGACAGCCATAATCCATCCTGGGGTGACATGACTCAGCTGTTACAAGTCTTTCTAAGGAAAGACGAACTATTAAAACTGTTTGGAAAAAAAACAAAACAGTTCAAATAGCCAAACTACCAACTATCCCTGGTCAGGCAGCCCCAGCCCACATCGCATGGCCAATACATCACCCTGACCGGGATTATAATGATACCAATCAATGGGACGAATACACTAGAGCAAAAGATAATTTACTAGAAGCTCTAGAAGAAAAAAGAAAAAAAACCCTTTAAACTAGTCTGAATTTAAAACAACAACAACAACAACAACAACAACAACACAAAGGGAAAAGGAAAACCCTGATGCCTTTTGGGTCCGCCTGACAGAAGCAGCTATTACATATGCCCACCTAGACCTTAGCTGCCTGAAGGACCAAAGGATTTTAGCTTCAGCCTTCGTGGATCAGTCCACCTTAGATATTAAAGAACATTTCCACCGCTTTGTCTCTAACTGGCCAACCTTAGACATAGCAGAGTTGCGCAGGATTGCTAACTTTGTCTATGATCAAAGAGACAAGCTGAAAGAGGAAGAGAAAGATAGAAAGAGACAAATAGAAAGACAGGAAGACTTAAAAAAATGTTTGCTGTAATGAAACATGATGCCAGACAAACGCCAGGTAAAACCCCCTATAATTCAAAGAAATGCTGGCATTGCGATAAAGCAGGATGGTTGCAAGGCAAATGTCAGCATTGTTATAGGTGCAGACAGGAAGGTCATTTCATCAGGCAATGCAGGCAACACCCCCCCCTCCTGCAACCGGTATCACCCACCACCTAGGAACATGAGGCCAGGCAATAATCCAGTCCATTAGACTGAGCAACAAAGTTTCAGTCACCAGGCACCACCCAGCGCTCCCTTTCCTCTAATAAATAATAACAATAGACATCAATGGGAGCAAAGAAGAGAACATGATTTACCCCTTTCTTGACTAGAGCATGACAATGAAAGCACTGAATTCATGGCTACCTTTAATGGGCTGGCTAGCCCCCTAGAAAATGGCCCAGAAGGAGAACCCATTGTCACCATTCTTATAGGAGGAAAGAAATACAATTGCTTAGTTGATACTGGAGCCACCTCCTCATTAATTACTGAACCACCATATAAAGCTTCAGTGGCTGAAGGGGCTCGGGATAGCACAATGGGAGTGGGGGGGGGGGAATAATCCCTGTAAAATTTACCCACAACGTACCAGTAGAACTAGGACCTTTCACAGTAGACCATGCATTTACTATTTGCCCCCAGTCCCCACTGTCTCTACTAGGAAGGGATCTCCTATGTAAAATGGGAGCTACCATAACATGAGGCAAACAGGGGCTGCAATTGGAAATCCCAGGAAAAGGCACACACAAGACAATCAGGCTGATAACCAGCAACACAGGGCTTCATGAAGATTTTTAAAAGCCTGCCACCCTCCTTATGGGGCTGGGATACATCAGAAGTGGGACTACTTAAAGGAGACACACCTCTCCTGGCCACAAGTGCTCCCAATTGCCCTCTTTTATATCAGAACCAGACCAAGACAAGATATAGGTATTTCCCCCCTTTGAGATCCTTTTTGGTCACCCCCCCCATACCCTACAAAGCCTAGATCCTCATTCCCTTTGCTTAGATAGGGGGGATAGGGTTCTCTCTTCTTATCTTACAGCCCTGCAAAAGAGACTACAGACCCTCTGGACCCAGAGTGCGCTGACACAGACTTTACCCCTGGAAGAAGCCCTGCATCCATATGAGCCAGGAGATTGGGTGTGGATCAAGCTCTTCACCAGAACCTCCCCCCTACAACCCAGATGGAAAGGACCCTACCAAGTTTTACTGACTACACACACCACCATAAAGGTTGCAGAACGAGACTCTTGGCTACATTGGACACATGCAAAGCCAGCAGTCATAGACCATAGCCAAACTCCACCACAATCAATCCCACCCATCAAACTCAAGAAAGATTGGGACACAGATCAATGGATGCTTGCAGCATTCTTCAACACCGTTGAACCATACCACTGTGAGGAACCAAGTGCAAACGTTGCATTACACAAAACTGGACTCCCAGGTGCTGAGTTATAGACTATTTTTTTTTATTATTATTTTTTCTCTCACCTTCTCCATTTTTTCTTTTTTTAAACCTTTTTTCATCGTATTTTTTTTAACAAAAAGGACTTTAACCATACCTTTCTCATAATTTTTTGATACTTGACCTTTTACATTTTTTTTACATTGCTATTAAAAAAAAAAGGAGGGGGGAGGAAGGGAAGGAAAGGAATCTAGCAATGGGGAACATGAAATGCAATATATACTATGTATTATTATCTGTAACAATTGTAATATTTGTAACACAAACAACTGCGTTCGTGGAACCAAAGCTTATCCCAGAGAAAGGAAACATATGGGAATGTTTAGCCAGAGAAATACTCAACACCACTAACTTTTGCTTAGCAGGAGGGAAATCATAATGTCACTGGGTGCAGCTCACCTAGGGTCACAGAATGCACCAGTCTTAGCAACACAGAACTAAAATGCAACTATACAGAGACCATATCATTTTCATATAGTTACCTGAAGTTCCCACCAGGATGGTTTTTCCTTTGTGGCTTAAAAGCCTACTCATACCATCCTGCAAATGCCACAAATGTCCCCTGCACCTTGGGAAGGTTAACCATGCTTATGCCACCCTTACAGAGACGACACAGGAGAGCCTTCCAAACCCTAGACTCAGACTGTGATTCCAAAGTCTCCCTTCCCACAAAAAACAGAATACATCTCATTGGCAATATCCTTGGTAGGGGTACCTGGATTGGCAGTGCAAAATTCTAAAAATTTGAATTGACTAGCATGTACCCTGGCAAAAAGCTTGAATTCGACCTCCCATGCCCTGGATGCCCTTAACAGAGAACTGAGGGAGGTCAGAGAAGCCACCTTGGAGAATAGGGCAGCAATAGACTTCCCTCTCTTGAAGCATAACTATGGCTGCGAAACATTCAAAGGGACGTGTTGCTTCAATCTGAACGAAACCTCAGAACTCGTAGGGAGGGACATCCACCACCTGAAAGAGCTATCTCAGAATATTGGTCAGGAGCAATCATTCCTGGACTTTTCATGGCTCTTCTCATGGATGCCAGATTTCCATTGGCTCAAAATCCTTATAACAACCACAGTCACCATTTGTGTCTTTGGAGCCCTCATGTGTTGCCTCTGTCGATGCATACCGCCCTGCCTTAGCTGCCTAAAGGCCTGTATTCCCTCTCAGAAGAGAAAACTAAAGGGGAGACAGGCAGCCATGATAATGATCCAGATTGATCACAATACCAAGTATACTCAGACATTCAATCAGAGACCACACTCTAAAAATAAAATAAAAAATGAAGGATTGTGGAAAGGGAACTTCATGAGGACAGTGGTGACACCCAAGCAGGAAAAGCCCAAAGGGAACATCAGGCCAGCCATAAAACAAAATTGCATAGGAAAAGGAATCAAATAAAAGGTATTAAAGAAGCCCCTTAGACAAAAGCCCAAATAATTAAGAAAACTAAGGAAACAAGAAAAGAAAACCCATACAAACACAAGACATGCCAAATCAGCTAAACAAACAGACAAAAGACACAAAATATATTGCAAAGGAGACAGACAGGAAATTGCCACAAGAAAACATTAGGAAACTGATAATCCAATCAAACCACCCTGCAAAGTTTGCCTTCTGCACCCCCCAGAGTTTACCCTCCGGCGGAAATGAAGACAACCCCTGACAGGATTTAAAACATTAAGAAATACAAACACAAGCACACACACACAAAATGAGAAAAAGGTATAAAAATCAGGGGCTTTTCATACAAAGTGAGCTAGCTCCAGGAACGCAGACTTCTTGCTATCTCTCGCCTTCTTGAAAAATAAAAAGAACCAGCTTCCAAGCAGTTGTCTGAATCCTTGCACTGGAGTGCTCCCAGCAGGAAAACCGAACCCTCAGAAGAAAGGCATTTTCCAGCCTTTCAACAAAGGGACTCTCTCTCTCTCTCTCTCTCTCTCTCTCTCTCTCTCTCTCTCTCTTTAATGAATAGACTATACCTCTTGCTCTGTGCAATGATCATTGCCCACCAAGCTCCAGAATGAAAAGGAAGGAAGAGGAGCCATTTTGTTGCTATGATTGTAATACTTGTCCATCAGGAAAATTTTCAAATGAAAGAGGTAGGAAATGTTGTATTTTATTATCATGTATGTGCAAATGTGTGTCTCCATAAAGACACACAGAGATATCATACAAAGATATCACACACATAGCAATAGCATTTAGACTTATATACTGCTTCACAGTGCTTTACAGTTCTCTCTAAGCAGTTTACAGGGTCAGCATCTTGCCTCCAACAATCTGGATCCTCATTTTGTTGACCTCGATAGGATGGAACGCTGAGTCAACCTTGAGCCTAGTGAGATTCGAACTGCCAAATTGCAAGCAATCAGCAGAAGTAGACTGCAGTATGGCACTCAAACTACTACACCACCATGACTCTTCAGGTCATCCTCATTATTCATGAGAGTTCTATTCTAGTTGAGGTCTCCAAATATATCTTTTAACAAAGAGATATGATCAGATGTTAATGTTGCTAGACTATATCTGCCAGCATATCTGACTTGGAGGATTGAAAGCAATGAATGATGAGAATTGTTGCACATTTCAGTTTCAAAATCCATAGTTGTCCACTGAAGATTGATGACATAGGATGTTTTCAATTAGTAAATACTTCTCAGTAAACAAGAGTATGCAAAATTTGAAATACTGCTATGAATTCTGAAATACTGTACATATTTTCACAGATATGGATGACTGCTTAGACTGTCCAGAAGAACAGTATCCAAACAAGGAAAAAAACTTGTGCATTCCAAAGGATCTAAATTTCTTGTCTTACAATGAAACTTTGGGCATCACTTTGGCTGTTCTGGCTTTATCATTTTCTATGACCACAATGGAATTTTCATAAAACATTGGAATACTCCCATTGTCAAAGCTAACAACCAGAACCTCAGTTATCCTCTCCTTGTCTCCCTTTTCCTCTGCTTCTTCTGTTCCTTGCTATTAATTGGTCAGCCCCAATTGTCTTCTTCATCAAATTGCTTTTGGGATCTTCTTATCAGTTGCTGTCTCTTCAGCTTTGGCCAAAACCATCACAGTGGCTCTAGCTTTTATGGCTACTAAGCTAGGATCAAAAATGAGAAAATGGGTGGGGAATAGATTTTCAAATTCTCTGATTCTCTGTTGTTCTTGCATTCAAGCAAGTATTTCCATATTGTGGCTGTGCATTGGCCCTCTGTTCTGAAAACTGGACATGCATTCTCTTCCAGAAAAAAATTGTACATTCATTATCTTCCAGAAGAGATTGTAGTTGAATGCAATGAAGGATCAGGCAACATGTTCTATTATATTTTAGGATATATGGGATTTCTTGCTCTCATCAGCTACATTGTGGCTTTCTTTGCTCGAAAACTGCCAGACTCTTTTAATGAAGCCAAATTTATTGCTTTTAGCATGCTGGTGTTTTGTAGTGTATGTGTGACATTGGTCCCAAGTTATCTGAGCACCAAAGGAAAATACATGGTAGCTGGGGAGATCTTCTCCATCTTGTTTTCCAATATAGGAATATTGGGATCTATCTTTTCCCCTAAATGCTACATAATTTTACTGAGACCAGAACTCAACACAAAGGAGCACCTAAAAATGAAAAATTAACAAGTACTGCTATCCATTGATTTGATGAAGTTAGTACTGGCTTTGAGAAGAAAGTTGGAGAGATAAAATGTTGCTCAGTTGTGAGAAGAAAGAAAGTGTATGAAAAGAATATAGCTCCAAATTGATCACACTGCTCTTAAAATGGGGAAAGCGGATCTTTTGGAGTAGTTATCAAATGTAAATACAACATATAACAATAAAGTAATATTCTTGTAATCCCTGCAGCATCAGTTTTGCGGCCTGGACTACTTGAAAATATTGATATGTCACTTGGTAGAAAACATATTTGATTATAATAGTACTTTTTCAGCTCTTAAAGCAATGCATCTTGTTTGCTGAACAAGGGCAAGATATTGTATTTATCTCACTGTACATAATTGTACTGATAATCCTTGCACCACCAGATTTGTGACCTATCCTACTTGAAAAGGTTGATGCAATTACATAAAGATTCAGTTATATAAAAGGCATACTACTAGGATACTATTAGATACTAATAAACAGTACCTAGAGCATGTTACTCCTGGTGGAACTGGCAGAGACAATTGGAGAAAGTTGGTCCCACAAATATTCTGCTCTTATATAATGTAGAACTTTGTAGATTGCATGAGTTACATCAGCAAGCTATTAACATTTATCAATAAATACATTAAGCAGCCAGAGGCATGTTACTATTTACTACATTTTGAACTGTTCTCAGAATGTCCAATAAATTCTAAGATATTGTTTTACTTTTGTCATATCAATGTACCTTGGTGCATTCAGCAGCCAAGTTTCAATGTCATATTCAAGCACAACATATACTAACATGATTTAGTTATCATGCAATTTCTCTAAATCAAATATTGTACTATTTTGTTGGATTGATGTTTCTAGAAATTATTCTTAGTTTAATTATTTAATAAAATATAACTCTTGCTACAAAATCAGTCATATCATTTACTCACATTTGCAGCAAATATATTTTTACACATTTACAAGGTTTTCATGTAAGGAAGAGTAAAATATGTGGAAAACACTTAAAGTATAAAACATAAAATGTAGAGGAAGGAAAGCAAATTCTTGGTTTCAAATCTCTGTAGGAATTTGGAAATGTGTCTTTTATCAGATATACTTTCCACCACAATAGGCAATATACTGTATTTATCTCAAGCATAGCATATTTCCTGCAAAATTATCCTTCTCATTGACACTAAGTTGAACACACATACACATACAATTTATGTGTGTGTGTATTCCTAATAAATCCAATCTAAGAAATCTAATAAAAATTAGATGAAACAAAAATTTATTAGATTATATCCCTAATAAATCTATTCCCAGTAAATCAAATCTAACAATTAGATCTAGAGATAATTTATGACATGTGTATTCCTAAAAATATTCCCAATAATTATAATTAATACATTTAATATATACCTATTTATTATATTCCTAAAAAATATAATATGTAGCTCTCCTTTTATTCAGCAGCTCCAGTACTTTATAATCTACAAAAGAATCATCATAAGGCTCAAACCAACAATGGAGACAGAGGAGGAAGAGAAGGAGGAGGAGTAAATGTGACTGCATACCTTATGATTATCTAAGATTGTAATTATGAAATCATCATTACTCTAAGGCAGAAAATTTTTATCCATTCTAATCGCATATTGGTATATAACTCCTGAACTGATGAAAGGGAAAGTTGGTGTATGTATTTAATGTATGTATGTATGTATGTATGTATGTATGTATGTATGCATGTATGCATGTATGTATATATGTATCCATCCATCCATCCATCCATCCATCCATCCATCCATCCATCTATAGATTCAGCAGATCAATGCATATGCATTTAGTGGTGGGAGCCTGGGTATGTGTAGAAAGTGAGTAGAGGAATCTGGACTCTCGTGGGCTTTCAGGGGTTACGCTATAAATATATTAAATGTATATACCTAATAAATCTATTCCTAGTCAATCAAATCTAATAATTAGATCTAGGGTTAATTTAGGCATAATAAATTATTCCTAATAAATATAAATAATAATAAATATAAATATGATTATATATGATTATATTCCTAATAAATCTAATCTGTAGCTCTCATTTCATTCAGGAGCTCCAGCACTTTCTACAAAACAATCATTATTAGTCACAAAGCAGTGATGGAGGAGGAGGGAGAAGAAAAGGAGGAGTTGTTACCTCTGAGAGTTTACCGACTTCACTGTTTTGGAAAATGTGACCGCGTACCTTATCATTATCTAAGGTGATTATAATTACTCTCAAAGTTAAAAAAAACACTTTTCCATTCTAATTGCATACAGGTATATAACTCCTGAACTGATCAAAGGGAGGGTTAATGTATGTATGTATGTATGTATGTATGTTTGTATGTATGTATGTATGTATGTATGTATGTATGTATGTATGTATGTGTGTATGTATGCATGTATGTATCCATCCAGGGATTCAGAAGACCAATGCATATACATCTAGTGGTAGGATCCAGAATCGTAAAGACCATGGCATACTAAACAGCTGAATGATGACTATCAAAGTAGCAGTAGATGTTAAATTAAGGGGCAGTCATTATGCCTGCTGCATGAAAGGGTCATTCTTGTCCCTAAGACTTCTTGTGTGTTTGCTGATGTTGCCAGCAACAGATTGTGTGATGTCTTCTGCAGTATGTGCCATTCGCGAGTCTCTGAAAGTGCAATACCAATATTTTCAGCCAGGTGATGTGATAATTGGTGGGATCATTTCACAGCTTTTCTCCTTTTCTGAAGGGATAGACTTCAGCTCACACCCTACATCCAAGTGTGATGTTGAACCTGTGTAAGAAAATCCTCACTGATTTCTGTAATACTTGGCTATTTTATGGCAGTGCCATTGATATGCTTTCAGCAACTTGACGTAGATTCTAGAAATCAGATAATTTTTATTCCTTCATCCATTTATTCTGACCTTCTGGTAATAGAAAATAGGAGATTTTAAAATGGTGGTCAGACCCAAAACACTCATGTGGCAGCCATGTTAGTTTTCATCCCAGCAACTGTTATCTTATTGCTTTTGGTTTTAACCCAACTATTTGGCTTAAACTTAAAGCTCCAGCACTCAGCAAGTAGTTGGATATTATGATCTAAACTTCTCTTCTAGCTCTGTGATTCTATGATATTTGCCACATCTCGTGGTATGCTCTGAGTTCATTCTTTAACATTTGATAGGATCAAATCAGTCAGTAAGACATGTTAGATTTGATTGTGTGAAGTGGGAAAACCTGCCTTAGTTTTGGATCAATTTTTTTTTTTATTTTTTTTGCTTAAATCCTTGGTATTATATACATAGCACTATTTGTATCCAGAGATGTTCTACTCAAAAATCATTGGAGTGAAATATCTTCATATTTCTCTGAGCTTATGAGTGGCGAGAAGCAAGTGATGGTTTAGCATGTTGGGTTACATGTAATTTGGTCTGGTCTAGAAGAAAAACTATCCATCATTGAATAGTGTCACTGCATAAGTTAATGAAGCAACATTTGTTTCTAAGCACACATTAGGATGGTTGAAATATTGGAGAAAAGCAGCTCCATTACAAGCAAACAAACTAGTCTTCTAGTTAAAGGTAATTTCATTCCAAGTGTCAGGTTTCTCATTTTTCAAAGTTCTCCAATAATAAATATAGGGTACCTATTGCAGGAGTAGCATTGAAAATGACAACACTGAACATCAGGGCTTATCCAAGTTGTGTCTTTTACTTTAGTATAATGCTGAAAAAATATCAGCACACCCTAGCCTTGGTGTTTGCGGTGAATGAAATCAATGGAAACAGCATGATCTTACCCAATAGGACGCTGGGATTTCATATCTATGATAGCCACTTTGATGCCCAGCTAACTTACCAGAACACACTGAACCTACTTTTTAATCAGAAGCCAACTATTCTGAACTACAAGTGCAGCAAGAAGATACCAGCAGCTGTCATTGGGGGTACTGACTCAGAAACCTCTGTTCACATAGCTACTATCTTAGGGATTTACAAGATCCCTCAGGTAAGGTAGATTACACATGTATTGTTTAGGAATTTATTATCTATTACAGTATTTCTCAATCTTGACAATATTAAGATTGGTGGACTTCAACTCCCAATGATGTACTTAAAAGGTTATTAAGAAATTTATTATCCACACTTATTAAGAAAATATTTGCATTTGTTAAGAAACTTATTATGTACAGAATATTGTTTAGATTTTCTCTATAGTGATGTACCAAAAGCAGGTTGATCTGAGCAGAAATAAGCTTCTTCTAAGTTTAGTGTGAGAATACAAAGACTTTTAAGATCTCATTGCCAGCACCACAAAATCATTTTCTTCCCTAATGTGATGCAATTTCCTTCTCCTTTGCTGGTAATGTGATATTTCAGGAAGGGAGAGATGTTGCATTTTTTCCCCCCTCTCATTTGCTCTGCGGTAAATTTGTTTATAAAAGTGTTAGTGAAATTTAAAACTTGATTTAATTATACAAGTTATGAATGGATAATATGCATAAAAGGGCTTCCTTGTTGGAAGGACATTCTCACAATGCTCACTGGTGTTTATCTTTAATATGTGATTATCTTCTTTCCGTTTTCATTCTTTACCCTGGTCTTAACTATTCCCTCTATTTTTCTTTCTCTTAGTTCCTTTTGCGCTCTTTATTCCTTATCATTGCATTAGAGAAGGAGATCAAAAGTAATCTGATACATGAATAACCACTAATGTTTTAAAAACTCTTTTAAACTTATCTAAAAGATAAACATGATAAAAGGAATGTTTCATATTAATTGTTAATTTAGGTGCAGTGGTGGGATTCATATAATTTAATACCAGTGGTGCTATTCTACTGATTCAGCCCAGTTTTAGCATACTGGTAGTGCTGAAGATCAGCAGAGACCAAACTGGTTCTCTGTGACAAGGTGCTATTGGGCCCATCCACTCAACCGGGCTCCCATACTGATCTTTATTCCCTGCTTTTGAAGTGCAGCTGCTTTGCGCAGCATAGCAGAATGCTGCATGTCAGCTGCTGAAGCTACAGGGAGAGTACAAAATTGCAGGAAGTGAGTACGAAAGCCTCTGTATGTGTGTGCAAAGGCTGATGGCGGGAAAGAGAGATCTTCTAAACCTGCCATGCTTGGCTGAACAGGGTGACATGGCGAGGCTTGTCTGCCTTTCAGGCACATTTCTCACCTTCTGCAGGGCCTCCATGGTACTGCCGCCCACTAACCCTCCCTTCTGCCACCAACCCTGCATCCAGTCTGCAACAGGGGGATACACTGCTACTGGGGGTAGGCAAGTGGGGAAAAAAGAAGCCCTTGTGGGAGAATGCCATGCTGGGACCAGGTCATCTACCTGCCTACCAGGAGTGCCGCTGCCAGGCATTGGCCCCATTGGGATCTGAAAGACAGGACACTCAGGCTGGCAGAGGTGTGTGAAAACTCTGGAGCCCCTTAAGGCCTATGGGATGGATCAGGTCATCCAAGACTTCCTGGAAAGGGCTTTGTCATAGAGGGCTGTGTTCCGGGAACAGGTGCTTTCTCTTAAGCCTTTCATCTGGAGGCACTGCAGAAGCTGAGAGCCAGGCCCAAAAGATGAATGAGCTTCATCGTGTTCCCCCCAGGCACCCTTTCAGCTAAGGACAGCAGGCCTAGAGTTAGTCTCCTTCCTCTGCCATTGGCCTCACCCTCTCACTCAGGCAGCCAGGAGGCCAGGCAAGCAGCTTCTGGGAGGGGATGGTTGAGTGACTGGGCATGGCGATCAGTAGTGGGGTTCAGCAGTTCACTGAACTGCAAAAAAAATAGCTACTGGTTCAACTGAACTGGTGTGAACCAGCTGAATCCCACCTCTGGTTAGGTGGTACAATGTAGTTGGCACTGACTTCTCTTAGATTGTAAACAGGGAAATAAAAGGAATAATAATGAATCAAATATAAATAATGAAAAATTAGGACACATAGAGGAACATTTCATGCATTATTCATACTTCATGAATTATTAACTAGAGATGGGAAATGGGTGACAAATAAATAACATGTCTAAATGCACATAAAAGAAGTCATGATGATATGGAATTTGTTATGCAGAACAAATAGTGTGTTTTATTATTTATTTATTTTGGTTTGGTTTAGCTCATGTTAAGGATGGAGAAAACTAAATTTTACATAGAGTCAGTTTGTGATTGGAGCAGCCTTTGGGTATGCTGTACACAAATTAAAAGTTGTTTTAAAAAAGAAAGTGAAAACTACTGTGTTTTTGTGCTTGACCCTTTTTATATTTCCCTATTATATAATGTAATTATGTTGGCTTTTAGGTCTCCTATTGTGTATATTCTCCACCAGTGAATGATATAAGCCATCCATCTTTCTTATACCGTATGGTACCTAACGAAGCACATCAGTACAGAGGAATAGTCAACCTATTGCTGCATTTTCAATGGAAGTGGATTGGGATCATGGCTATGGATGATGATAAAGGAGAAATATTTGTGCAGACCTTGGAGAAAAGCTTTTCTGATAATGGAATCTGCACTGCCTTCTCTAAACGAATGCCCCTCCAAAGCAATATTTTAGACATGGTTGTTAATTTCAATGATATGTTTAGGGAAATAGCCCTGTTGCTGAGTAAAGCAAATGTCAATGTCTGTGTTATCAGTGCTGATGCTCACATGATGTTAGATTTGCAGATGGTGCTCAGTTGTGCTGAGTCAGACATGATGGTGCCTGTGCAGAAGGTATGGGTGATGACAGCCCATTGGGATTTTTCAGTGGAGCCCTTTTTAAATAGTTTAAATATGCAGATCTTCCACGGTGCCCTGTCCTTTGCAAGTCATACCTCAGAGATGTCAACATTTCAGAATTTCCTTCTCTTCCAGGACCCCCATTCTCTTACCAATCATTTTATCAGAGTCTTCTGGGAACAAGCATTTAAATGTTCATTTCCAGCTTCTGCAACAGACAAGGAGAACCTTGGAAGCTGTACTGGCAATGAGAGACTAGAAAGCATTCCGCAGCCTTTTTTTGAAATGAGAATGACCAGTCAAAGCTACAGTGTTTACAATGCTGTCTATGCTGTGGTGCATGCTTTGCATGTCTTTTATTCATGCAGAAGGAAATACGGAGCAGTGCTGGTTAGAGATCACCCAAGAACTTCAAAATTACAGTATTTCCAGGTAATATCTCACCCAGGAGGCAGATTATTTTTGATGCATCAATGATGTTGATAATATTAGTGTCTTCATTTATATAAGGATTCTCATTCTGAATATAATGCATTACTGAGCATTCCCAGAAGAGATACAAAGAAGGCAAGACAGTGACTTTATGACCACAATTGGGACCAACATTTCTATTTCTATGCAAGTCAGTTGTTAAGTGAAACCTGCCCATTTTTTTGTCATGATTGGTAAGTAAGTTGTTATAGTTGTTGAGTGAATTATATGATCATTAAGTGAATCCAGCTTCTCCCATTGACTTTGCTGTGAAAAACTGGATGGCAAGATTACAAATGGTGAAGAAAAGACTCCAGGACACTGTAACTATTGTAACTACATACCAGTTGCCAAGTGCTCAAATTTGATCACATGACTGTAAGGATGCAACAGTAGTTATAAGTGCAAGGTGTAGTTGTAAGTTATTCTTTCAGGGCCATTATAACTTTTAATGATCACTAAATGAATGGTTATAAGTCTAGGATGACCTGCAAACAATGGAGATAAATACATGTAAATAACAATAGCATTTAGACTTATACACCACTTCCCATTGCTTTACAGCCATCTCTAAGTGGTTTACAGAGTCAGCCTATTACCCCCAACAATCTTGGTCCTCATTTTGCTGACCTTGGAAGGATGGAAGGCTGAGTCAACCTTGAGCCTGGTGAGATTTGAACTGCCAAATTGCAGGCAGCCAGCAGTCAGCAGAAGTAGCCTGCAGTACTGCACTCTAACCACTGCACCACCATGGCAAATAGACTTCATAATGGCAATAAAAGGATGAAGGTTTTTCTGAGACTATCATTATTGTCTGTTTTGAAAGAAATGAGAGATGTATTCTTGCAGAGGAAGGATGCTACCAAATCCAGAATTTAGGATTTTATCTATCCTTTTGCAAAATATTCTAATTTAAGTAAATAATAAAAATTGCACAATAAGTTGTAGCAGAAAAAAATACATAACTGCTAAATAAAGACTTGAAAACTGCCCAGAAGGTAGACAACATATCAATTTAATTTAGTAGAAGTGCCATATTTCCCTGGAAATAAGACCCGGTCATGTGTGTGTGTGTGTGTGTGTGTGTGTGTGCATGTGTGTATGGTATTTAGGTTTCTTCAGGTATTTTCCCATGTCTTAATATTTGTGCTTTTATTATAGCGATGTTTCAGCAGTCTTTGTCCATTTTGAAGGCAGTCTTGATGTGATGCCTGCATAGTATCTTGTTGATTTTGTCTGTTGTTCCTCTTATATAGGGCAGGTGTTTGGTTCTGGTAATTAGTGCTTTGGCTACGGATTTTATTTATGCTGGGTGGTGGTGGGATTGAGCATTTAGGTAGTGGTTGGTGTGTGTTTTCGTCTGGTATATGGTGTGTCCTAGTGTGCCATCTGTTTTTTTTTGTAGATTAGTACATCTAGGAATGGTAGTTGTTTGTTTCCGTTTCCATGGTGAATTTGATTTTGGAGTGCGTATTGTTTTGTTGTCTTAGGAAATTGTTTAGGTTTGTTCTCCATGGGGCCAAATCACAAATGTATCATCGATGTATCTTAGCCATAGTTTGGGTTTGTGGGTGGCATTTGCCAGGGCTCTGGATTCAAATTCTTCCATGAACAGATTTGCAATAACGGGTGACAGTGGTGATCCCATGGGGGCTCCTTCGATCTGCTTGTATCTTTGTCCTTTGTATATGAAATATGTGTTGGTTAAGCAGTGTTCTGTTAGTTCCTGTGGTGCTTGGGTGGTTTGTATTTGTTTTTGATGATTTGTAGGGTTTCTTTCACTGGGACTTGGGTGAATAGTGAAACCACATCGAAACTTATTCATATATGTATTGCCACAAAAAAATCACCAGATCTTCCATTGACTCACCTCACTTGCATGTGTTGCTCATGGCCTCCTTTTCACTATCAGAGGCCTTCAGGAACTTCTTTTGAGGCCAGCAAGGCCAGCAAGGGTTTCCAGAAGGCCTCTGTAGCTGATAACAGATCTCCAAAGCTCTGTAATCAACTGCAGAGGCCTTCAGCAAAATCTTGCTGGCCTTGCCAGGTGCAGAAGATGTGGGCTGGCAAGTCTAGGAAGGAATTGACCTTTGTGATCACCTAATTAGCTACTGCGTCCTCTTCGCTGATGATGTCAAACTATTCAACACCACAGTCAATGCTACCATCCTTCACAAAGACCTTGATTATGTGTCTGAATGGTCTAACAGTTGGCAACTCCAAATCTTGACAAACAAATGCTCTGTCCTATACATTGGCAATATAAATATATATGTATGGTATTCAGCTTTGTTCGGGTATTTTCCTACGTCATTATAGTTGTGCTTTTAAAGCTGTAGCAACGTTTCAGCAGAATTTCATCTACCATCATCAGGCTTCTGTATAATGTTCGTCTGTGAGTCAGACTTTCACAGACGTTTCTGTTTTAAATACACAAAGAAGGCATACCTCTCAGATCCATAGTCAGCTCCAGAGGAGCATCACTACAAAACCTAGCCAAATACCTAGCAAGGCAGCTACAGCCCCATGCTGAAGAAGCAGCTTCACGTGTACAAAACTCATGGAAGATCTACACTTGGAACAAGAAAATCTGCTTGTAAGTTTTGACGTGGTTTCACTATTCACTCAAGTCCCAATAAAAGAAACCCTAGAAATCATCAAAAATAAATAGCAACCAGCTAAACATAGGATGTTAGTAACTTGGTGTCTTATTCTATCTATGCACAAGCAAACCACCCAAAAGCAACTTGCACAAAGAAGAACAAAAAAAGCGCTGGAAGCCCTAAAAAAAAGGATAGCAGCATAATCATACTTCCCGCAGAAAAAGGGAATGCCACAGTAATAATGGATAGAAAAGACTACGAAACAAAATTGACAGACCTACTCCAAGACTCCACATATAAACCCATAAACACAGACCCAACCACATATCTGGCAAAATTAACCAAGAAGAAAATTATAACCAGCCACATGAGCAAAGAGATCCAACAGACGATCATCCCAAGAGAAAAATCTTCCAGATGTCCCAAACTATACAGCCTCCCAAAAATACACAAAGAAGGCATGCCTCTAAGACCCATAGTCCGCTCCAGAGGAGCACCACTACAAAACCTAGCTAAACACTTAGCAAAACAGCTACAGCCCCATGCTGAAACAGCAGCTTCACATGTACAAAATTCATACCATTTCTTGGAAATGATCAAAGATCTACACGTGGAACAAGAAGATCTGCTTGTAAGTTTTGCCATGGTTTCACTATTCACTCAAGTCCCGATAAAAGAAACTCTTGAAATGATCAAAAATAAATACCAACCAGCTAAACACATCATAGAACTAGCAGAACACTGCTTAATCAACACATACTTCATATATAGAAAGGAGAAAGATACAAGCAAATTGAAGGAGCCCCTATGGGATCACCATTTTCCCCCGTCATTGCAAACCTGTTCATGGAAGAATTCAAATCCAGAGCCCTGGCTAATGCCACCCACAAACCCAAACTATGCTTAAGATACATCAATGACACATTTGTGATTTGGCAACATGGAAAAGAAAACCTAAACAATTTCATAACACACCTAAACAGCACATGCCCCAAAATCAAGTTCACCATGGAAACGGAAACAAACAAACAACTACCATTCCTAGATGTACTAATCTACAAAAAACAGATGGCACACTAGGACACACCATATACCAGAAGAAAACACACACCAACTGCTACCGCAACGCCCAATCCCTCCACCACCCAGCACAGTTAAACTCCGTGGCCAAAACACTAATTGCTAGAACCAAACGCCTGGTAGACAAGACACACATAAAGACTGAACTAAAGTACTGACAGCCAACTGCTTCCATAAAAGCAAAATCACCGGCTTGATCCACAAAAACACACTGAGACATAATGGAGACCTAGAAGATGAACAGACCTATGGAACAGTTGTCCTGCCCTACATAAGAGGTACTACAGACAAAATCAGTAAGATACTTCACAGGCATCACATCAAGACTGCCTTCAAAACAGACAGAAAAATAGCAGCCATCCAGAGAAACCCCAAAGATAAAATTGACCTGGAAAACCAAGGCATATATGAAGTCCCTTGTGCATCATGCCCGGCCACATACATTGGACAGACTAATAGAAGAATAAGTACCCGCCTGGATGAACACAAAAATGCAGTAAAAAGCTGGGACACACTTCCTCACTAGTCCAACACATGAAAGCCACAGGTCATAGCATCAACTTCTATGGCACCAAAACCCTAGCCACTATAGAAAACCCCAGCCACAGAATTATCAGAGAAGCCATAGAGATTAAAAAAAATACTTGAATGCATGAATAGAAGAGATGATTCCATCAGACTGTCAATTATTTGGAAGCCTGCACTCACAAACAAAAAAATCTCCACACCACTACCCGGGCAAACACCTGGGCACAAACAGATCCCCCCTGATACCTCCAGCTCAAACACACCCCAACCAGGCACTCTGATGAAACCTAGCTTCCTAACAAATGATAGCCGTCCATTTACTCGGAGCCAAGCTGCACTAAAAGCCTCCAATACAGGAACACCATGTTGCCAGCCAATCAAGATACAAAAAGAGCCACAAAACAGACAAAAGATATTAGAAACACCAATCAAGCAGAACACAGCAAACTCCAAGACCAATAAACACAGACCAGAACTCCCAAACAATCAGGATGAAGAAAAAACCATTCTGGCACAGCAGTAGGCTAGCCCCAAATTTAAATCTGAAACCACTGTAAAAGTCTGACTCACAGATGAACACAATACAGAAGCCTGATGATGGCAGATGAGATTCTGCAAAAACGTTGCTACAACTTTAAAAGCACAACTATAATGACGTGGGAAAATACCCGAACAAATCTGAATACCATTCATGTAAGTACCTGCGAAAACTTAAGAAAACTATATATATGTATGTATGTATGTATGTATGTATGTATGTATGTATGTATGTATGTATATGTATATGTATATGTATATGTATATGTATATGTATATGTATATGTATATGTATATGTATATGTATATGTATATGTATATGTATATGTATATGTGTTGTGACTCCGGGATTTGAATCTGGTCCGTTGGCAGATGTGAGCTCGAGTGAAGAGGATCTAGCAGTGAGATTTGAGCCGGCATTTTTGAGTGATTTTGAGGATAGCCAGGATGAGGAAGTGGACTTAGCTATGAGAGACGAACCTAATTTATTGGAGCTGTCAGAGTCTTCTACCTCCCCGAGTCTCCTCTCTGATTACGCAGCAGCCAGTGGCAGATAATCAGGAAAACGTGCGAGAGGTTTCAGGCGAGGAGGAGGACTTTGAGGATCCTGGCTTGATGTGAGAAATAGACGGAGATTGAGACGTCAATCTCAATTGGGAAAGAGGCGTCAAGCCAATGATTAATTAATGAGACTAACACGCCCCTTAGGAGATAAAAGGAAATGGATTGGCTTGAGAAATTTGCCAGAAGCAAAGTGTCTTGTTAGAGCGAAAGTACTGTGAAGATTATCTGAGGCATTGTGATTTATAGGCACTTCAGGATTGCCAAACAGATTTCAGAACTATTGCTGAGGACTGGAAAAACTGCAGCGGTTATCTTTGTTGGGGTTTGTTTTTGGTTGCTTATAATTTTGGAACTTTAGTATTTTGATTGCTCACCTGTGGATATAGGTGAGACATAACATTTTTGCTTCTGGCCTGACAAACCATCTTCATACCAAGATGGACCAAACTCAATTACAGTGTTTGGTGGAGCAGCAACAGCAACAGATAGACCAACTGCTACAAAGTAACCAGGTCCTCCAAAACCAGGTAACACAGTTGGTAAACCTTGTTTCACATTTGCAAACTCTTGCTGCTCATCCAGCCCCTCCCGTTAGGAAAAGCCCGGTATCTATGAGGGATAAATTCTCGGGACAGACTGACATGTTCCCGGCATTTATGGGACAGTGCCAATTATTTATTAACTTGCGGCCTGAAGACTTTCCTAACGACCGGGTTAAGGTGGGGTTTATTATTAGCCTCTTATCTGGGCAGGCTGCCAAATGGGCTACTCCTTTGCTGACACAAGATAGCCCTTTGTTGAATGATTTTCAGGGTTTTCAGCAGCAGTTGCGGGTAATGTTTGAAAACCCAATTAAAACTCAAACTGTGGCTAGACGTTTGCGGGACATTTGTCAGGGGAAATGTCCTCTGCAAGAATATATTGCAGAGTTTCATCTGCTCTGCATGGACTCTACTTGGAATGAGTCAGCCCACATGGATGCTTTTCAGGAGGGCTTGGCAGATAACATCAAAGACGAGTTAGTGCATGCGGAGCGGGCTTTAACCTTGGATGCACTAGTGGTTCAGTGCTTGCGTATTGAAGCCCGTTTACAACAGCGCAGGAGCAGACGGCCAGTTGTGGAACCACCTTCTCATTCACGTTCGCAAACCGCGCCATTGGAAGTTTATAAAACTATGGCCAGCACTGAGGAGCCGATGGAGTTGGGTGCACTCCACCCTCGGTTGACGGCGCAAGAACGTGTGCGAAGGTTTCAGGAAGGCTTGTGCCTTTATTGTGGGGGTCCGGGACATTTTGCCAATTCCTGCAAACAAAGAGGGACACGAAGACCAGTTCCTGAATCTACTCCTGGCCCATCGAGAAACGGGGTAGGCCTGACCTTGGGGAAACCCTAGGTTGGGCAGGTCTCACACCACCACCCCAAGTTTCTGAGGTGAACCCTGGCCCTCCTCGGCATTTATTGTTGGACACCCAAGTTTTCTTACAGTCCCAGAAGGAGGGGATTCCAGCGGTGGCGTTGGTGGACTCAGGGGCTACTACTAGTTTTATGGACCGGGCCTTTGCAATGCACTTTGAGGTACCATTGGTTGCTATGGATCCACCCATCAAAGTGGAAACCGTGGATGGGCGTGAGCTTCAGTCTGGGCCCATTCGTTTCGCTACCCAGCCGTTGTGTATGGTTATTGGGGATCACAAGGAGGCGATAAGTTTCTATATCACCTCGAACCTTCATCTCCCTTTGGTTCTCGGCGTATCCTGGCTACGATTGCACGATCCTTTGGTGGCTTGGGTGCAGAATGCCATTTCGTTCCCAAGTCTTCAGTGCGTAGATCATCTGAGACATATCTACGCTGGCCAGGACATCGCCACCCCCGCTGTTTCCATACCACTGGAGCTATCGGACTTCTCCGACGTTTTCAGCGAGAAGGAGGCGGATCAGTTACCACCACATCGAGCCTATGATGGTCCTGTGGACCTCTTACCTGATGCCCCACTGCCTAAGGGTCGGTTATATTCCATGTCTGAGCCCGAATTGGCTGCTCTTCGAGAGTTTCTGGATAAGAACTTGGCCCGGGGATTTATCAGACCATCCTCGTCTCCTCTTTCTGCTCCCGTTCTTTTTGTAAAAAAGAAGACGAGGGAGTTACGTTTGTGCTGTGACTACCGCCGGTTGAACGCCATCACGGTAAGAAACAATTATCCCTTGCCGCTCATTCCAGAGTTGATGGAGCGGTTGCGGGAGGCCACTGTGTTCACCAAGCTCGATTTTTGAGGGGCCTACAACCTGGTGCAGATGCGCAAGGGGGACGAGTGGAAGACGGCGTTTGGCACCCGATACGGACATTTTGAATACACCGTAATGCCGTTTGGGTTGACCAACACTCCCGCGGTTTTCCAGCACTTAATGAACGACATTTTTCGGGAGATGCTGGATCGGTTCGTGGTGGTGTACCTGGATGACATTTTTATTTACTCTCGGTCCAGGGATAGCCACCTTCGTCAAGTCCGTCAGGTACTTCAACGTCTTCGGGAGCATAAACTCTATGCGAAACTGGAGAAGTGTCTCTTTTTCCAAGACTTCTATAGAGTTTTTGGGGCATATCATCTCTCCCGAGGGCATTACCATGGACCTGAAGAAAGTCGAAGCCTTGTGTAGTTGGGAACCCCCTCATCGAGTAAAGGGCATGCAACGTCTCCTGGGGTTCGCAAATTACTATAGGACCTTCATTCCAGACTTTGCCAAGCTGATGGATCCCATCACTCAGCTCCTTCGCAAGAAGGTCCCGTTCCTCAAAAGCAACAGGCTTTTGAGACTCTAAAGAAAGCCTTTGTGGCTGAACCGATATTGAGGCATCCTGATCCGAATCGTCCATTTGTGGTCGAGACAGATGCGTCTAATGTAGCTATTGGGGCGGTGTTGTTGCAAGCTTCAAGGGATGGCACACCTCTTTTCCCATGCACATATTATTCAAGAAAGTTCACAACTTCTGAGCGCAATTATACTATCTGGGAAAAAGAGTTGCTGGCTATCAAGGCTGCATTTGAGATCTGGCGACATCACCTAGAGGGGGCTCGGCACAAAGTAGAGGTTCGGACGGATCACCGTAACTTGGAACATTTGTCTACTGCCAAGAAGTTGAACCAACGTCAGATCCGGTGGTCATTGTTTTTTGCGAGGTTCAACTTTTCCGTCACCTATGTTCCTAGTGGACAGAATCGGAGAGCAGACGCATTGTCTAGAAAACCCGAATATATTGGTCCCGAGGATCCTCTTCCTCCATGAACGGTGTTGCCACCGGAATCTTTGGCCGTGATTCAGGATCCGGTGGATTAGAGGGCTCGAATACGGGAGGCACAGCAATTGGATGCATGGTCGCAACAAAGAAGGGGGGAAGTTAAACCTGATTCCCCATGGACTTTGGAGGAGGACTTGCTAAGACATCGGGGTTTATTGTATGTACCCACCAGGATGCTTAGAGCCCTCATCATGATGCAATGTCATGACAACCCCGCTGCTGGTCATTTTGGCTTTTACAAAACTCTGCACTTGTTCACCTGGACTTTTTGGTAGCCTCGAGTTCGACATGATGTGTTTTCCTACGTCGCTTCTTGTGTACAATGTCGACAAGCGAAAGCAGCATCAGGTGCACCTGCTGGACTCCTTCAACCACTGCCGACTCCGGGCAGACCATGGGAAACAATCTCCATGGACTTTCTAACACACTTGCCCTCCTCGTCGGGTTACACAATGGTGCTCGTGGTGGTTGATATGCTTACTAAGATGGCTCATTTTATCCCTTTTCGGAAACTACCATCAGCCCGCACTACGGCCCAGTTATTTTTACAGCATGTCTTCCGCCTACATGGTCTGCTGGACAGAGTGGTTTCGGATCGCGGTGTCCAGTTTACTGCTCAGTTCTGGAAACGTTTAATGAGGGCATTAAAAGTACAGGTGTGTTTGGCGTCAGCGCACCATCCAGAAACTGATGGCGGGACTGAGAAAGTTATTGGTGTGTCACTCAGTATTTGCGATGTTTTGTCAACCATCGACAGAACGATTGGGCGAAACATCTCCCTTTGGCAGAATTTGCCTTTAATAACTCTCAGCATACCTCCACTAGAGTAACGCCGTTTTATGCGAATGTGGGCTATCATCCACGATTCTTTCCGTTGACACTGTTGGACTCCCCAGTTCCAGAAACACAAGAGTTTCTCGAGGAATTGCAGTCGGTTCACCGATTAGTGGTGCAACAAGTAGAATGGGCGAAGGAAGACTACAAACGGTTTGCGGATCGTTCTCGTTGGGCGACGCCTCCGTTAGCTGTGGGTGACAAAGTGTGGTTATCCACAAGACACCTTTGGGTCGATCGCCCAATTAAGAAGTTGGACCACTGTTTCATCGGTCCATTCCCTATTGAGGTGGTCATCAATCCCGTGGCGTATCAACTTACCCTACCGCGCTCCATGCGCATTCATCCTGTCTTCCATCATTCCCTCCTGGTTCCTGACTCCCCAGAGTGTGCTCTTTGTTCTCCCTCTGGTGCGGTTTCTCCATCAACACCCTGATGTTAATGACACGTTGGTCAGCATTACTGATTCTCGCTGGCTAAAGGGACGCTTCCAGTACCTCGTCGGGAGGAGAGCGGATGGCTCGGAAGTTTTTTCGTGAATGGATGCTTCCACAGTTCATGCCCCAGACATTATTCGGAGGTTCCATGAATGCTTTTTTTTTTTTTTTTTGAAACAAATTTTATTAATTTTAAAGACAAACAAAGCATCATTAGACATTAAAGACATTAAACCTCTTTCCATTATAAATTTTTACAAGGCAGATAAAACATTATTTTATACAATATAATTCTAATATATCCCATTTCCACTTAAATATTTTTTAGCAAATTTCTCATTATTTCTCTTTGCTCTTATTCAATTACATTTCTTCTATATTTATCCATTTTATACTCATCATATTCATATTTCCCTCTGCCTTGTTTACAAATATTATTCTCGCTTTCTCCCAAGGTTTTATTAAATCTCAATCAAACATACACACACAAAACACAAAAACATAAAACTTCTTTTTAAAAAGTAGCTTGGCCCCGGATTACCTCTCTTTGTATGGACTTCAATTAAATTCATGTTCAACTTATATGCCATTACCTATCTTATTACCCTTCTATATCTTCATTATAACTTCTCCCCTCTTTCCACTCTTCTTAATTCTATTTTATTTATTTCATCTTAATTTAAATCATTATATTTGTATCTTTTGTCCATTCTTTTCCAATTATCCATTTATCTCATTCATATTAGAAAAAAAAATTCTCCTGAAATCACTAATCAAGTATGATGCCTTTCCATCGCTCCCCTAAATTAACATTTAAGGTAACACCTAGTTCCCTATCTAATTCTGCTTAGTACATTCTACTTACTAAAATAGTAAATCCGTAAAGTAATTAAATATATAATTAAACATTAAGTCTCATAGCATTCCAATTATCTATCTCAAAAACAAATACCATAATACACACATCCACATAATACACACATCCACACAATAGTCAATTTAACTCTATACTTAAACTAAGTATTTTAAACATTCCTTTTAATATTTTATTAAATCTTAAAATCTATCATTATTAAACCTTTAATGTTTAATCTTTTACTTAAATCTTATAAAATTCTAATTTTCTATTTCTAATACAAATACTACAATACTATCATGTACCTTGCAGAAACATTTTGGAACAAAGTTATGCATTACCCATTATCCCTAAAAAAGATTTCTTTTCCACATCTTGTTTCATACCTTTGTGGCTTTTCCCCCTTCTTCCTTCCTATCTTATCCCTTCTGGTCTTTTTACCCCTTAGCTTCCCTCTCTGTTGTATTTCTCTTTTCTTTTGCTTTCTAACATTGTATTGATTTTGCATCTTATTTTTCTCTTTCTTGGATGTTTTTTTAAGTCTTATGTCCTTTTTAATCAACTTTGTAAACTCGTTAAAGATGGCTTCTTCTTCTTCTTCTTCTTCTTCTTCTTCTTCTTCTTCTTCTTCTTCTTCTTCTTCTTCTTCTTCTTCTTCTTCTTCTTCTTCTTCTTCCTCCTCCTCCTCCTCCTCCTCCTCCTCCACCTCCTCCTCCTCCATTAATTGCTGTGTTTGTTGATAAGTGGCAAGCGCCATTTCTAAAAAGCGAAAAATTTCTCTCACCTTTTTTTATTTTACCATATTCCTCTCTCAGTTCATCAACAGATAAAGCCATTATAAACCTTTTCTTCTTCTTTTTTCTCTTCTTCTTCTTCTTAAAACAACCAAGATAATTCAAAGCTTGAAACAATTCCCCAAAATCCCAAAGTCATCAAACAATCCAAACAGAGCACAAAGTTCTTCACACTTTTTCTTCCTGGGGTAATATCAATTGGCAAGGGAAAAAAAACAAACCAATCTGTATTTTAAAGTCTTATTGCAATTAACTTCAAATCTCAAAATCTTCCAGGCATCTCCTCCAACAAAATCTTAATAAAAATTTTCCTTTTGTCCTCTCCCTTCCCACTTATAACAGAAAGCTTTAAATTTTTACCTTCTGTAAAATAGCAGGATTTTCAAAATCCATTTGTTAAATCCAGGTGGAAGGAGAGTAAACTTTCTCTTCAAGCACTTTCACTCGCCGCTTGTAAATCTCTTCTGGAAACAAAGTATCTTTCAAAAATCAGGATTTTCAGGATAATACTTGTATCTTATAGTCCCAGTTCAGCCAAAAAACTTTCGCTTCAAAACTTTCTCCTTCTTCCTCCAGCACAATCTTGTCCAGCTGTCAGCTTCTTTGTGGCGGCCATTGCTGACCGCCGCTCCACCGCCTTGAGAAAAGAGGGTTAAGCCGGGTGGGGAAGGGGTCTGCAAAAACCCCAACCCCTGTCCAGATCCCTCCTATCTTCGGCTGCCTCTACGGGGCAACCTTAGCCTCCAAACCCATCTGGATCGGAGGCACCAAGACAGCTAGCGCAACAGGGATCGCGCACGATCGCGAATCCCTTCCGCTGCTGAAGCCGACAAACTGGAAGTCCCTTGAATGCTTTCTGTCAAAACCTCATCCAGATCGTCAGACTCGGGGGAAGGGCCCTGCGGTGAGGGATAGTGTTGTGACTCCGGGATTTGAATCTGGTCCGTTGGCAGATGTGAGCTCGAGTGAAGAGGATCTAGCAGTGAGATTTGAGCCGGATTGTTGAGCTGTCAGAGTCTTCTACCTCCCCTGAGTCTCCCTCTCTGATTACGCAGCAGCCGGTGGCAGATAATCAGGAAAACGTGCGAGAGGTTTCAGGCGAGGAGGAGGACTTTGAGGGATCCTGGCTTGATGTTAGAAATAGAAGGAGATTGAGACGTCAATCTCAATTGGGAAAGAGGCGTCAAGCCAATGATTAATTAATGAGACTAACACGCCCCCTTAGGGGATAAAAGGAAACGGATTGGCTTGAGAAATTTGCCAGAAGCAAAGTGTCTTGTTAGAGCGAAAGTACTGTGAAGATTATCTGAGGCATTGTGATTTATAGGCACTTCAGGATTGCCAAACAGATTTCAGAACTATTGCTGAGGACTGGAAAAACCGCAGCCGTTATCTTTGTTGGGGTTTGTTTTTGGTTGCTTATAATTTTGGAACTTTAGTATTTTGATTGCTCACCTGTGGATATAGGTGAGACATAACATATATGTATATGTATATGTATTCTGAGGTTTTCGCAGGTATTTGTATGTGAATCTTTGGTTATTCGGGTTTTCTCCCGCGTAAAATGGGAAGTATCTAGGTGACGTTTCGATGAAGTCTCATTCATCATCTTCAGTCTTTTGTCTTCAACTTTGTACTTCTCGGAGTAATGTGCACTTGCTAGTGGGGGTGTGACTTGATTGGGTGGGGGCTTGGCCAAACCCCCAACCAATGAGAACACACCCCCACCCAATCAGAACACAGCCAAGCCACCACCCAATCAAGTCACACCCCCACTAGCAGTTAAAAGGAAGAAGTAGCTGCAAGCTCACATTACTCCGAGAAGCACAAAGCTAAAGACACAAGCCTGAAGACGATGAATGAGACTTCATCGAAACATCGCCTAGGCACTTCCAATTTTATGCAGAAGAAAACCCGAATAAGCAAAGATCCATATACATATATACATATATACATATATACATATATACATACACACACACACACACACACACACACACACACACACACACACACATATATATATATATATATATATATATATATATATATATATATATATATATATATATATATATATATAATTTGTTTTCTTAAGTTTTCTCGGGTACTTACATGTATGGCCTTCTGCTTTGTTCGGGTATTTTCCCTAGTTAGCAAAACAGTATTACCAGAGGAGAAGCTTCATAAATTAAATTTACAACTCTTAAACATTTTTGGCAATACTGTTGTAGTGAGCTTTGGTGCTTAGGTCATTCGATATAAGAACTCCAAGATCCTTGACAGAGTGAGGGTCATCAACAAGGTTATATCCGTCGAACTTGTATTTGGTATATATATATATATATATGGCCTTCAGCTTTGTTCGGGTATTTTCCCACGTCATTATAGTTGTGCTTTTAAAGTTGTAGCAATGTTTCAGCAGAATCTCATCTGCCATCATCAGGCTTCTGTTCTCGCGGGTATTTGTATGTGGATCTTTGGTTATTCGGGTTTTCTCCCGTGTAAGATTCAAAGTATCTAGGCAACGTTTCGATGAAGTCTTACCTCACTCTGTCAAGGATCTTGGAGTTCTTATATCGAATGACCTAAGCACCAAAGCTCACTACAACAGTATTGCCAAAAAGGTTTAAGAGTTGTAAATTTAATTTATGAAGCTTCTCCTCTGGTAATACTGTTTTGCTAACTAGGGCATTCAAAACCTTTGCTAGACCAATACTTGAGTTCAGCTCTGCTGTCTGGAATCCACACTGTATATCAGACATAAATACAATTGAGCAAGAAGTATTTTACCAGAAGAGTACTACATTCCTCTGTTCACAATAGAATACCCTACATCAACCAGACTTCAGATTCTACTCTTAGACAACCTTGAACTACACTGGCTAAGATTGGACTTAAGCATAGTACATAATCATAGCTTACAATGTCTTGACAGTTAATATTTCAGCTTTAACCACAACAACACAAGAGCACACAACAGATATAAACCACTCCAAAGTTATAGAAGAAAAAATATATAACTGCTTAATAATCACTTGGAAATTGCCCAGAGATACTGGAAGGTAGACAATACATAAATTTAATTTGGTAGAAGCAGTAATA
This sequence comes from Notechis scutatus, assembly GCF_049901735.1. Taxonomy (NCBI): domain Eukaryota; kingdom Metazoa; phylum Chordata; class Lepidosauria; order Squamata; family Elapidae; genus Notechis; species Notechis scutatus. The sequence continues at coordinate 131,140,967 of NC_142025.1, read as the reverse complement.
GTAGTGGTAGTAGAGGTTGCAGTATAGTAGCAGCAGCAGCAGCAGTAGTAGTAGTAGTATTCCCTTGGCAGATAGTAAACCTTAACTTTGAAATATCTGTGACATAGATATACCAAAATATTTCTATGCCAAAGGAAAATTTAGTCTGTTTGTTTCAAATACATTATCTGCTAGTTCTTAGTATTCTTTTAAAACTGAGCTGACTGAAATATTTGATTGGGGAAGGAAATAATGGGACGACCAATAATGGAGTGATAAAATAATTAAATAACTTCTGAGTATAGCAAAACTCTATTCCCAGCCAAACAATTTTTACTGTTTCCACCACTTTGGTAATAATCCTTGCCAAAACTTCATTTCCTCCAGCTTTACCATTTCCTAAGTCAAGTCTCCTTTAACAACTGTGCCGGAGACCTGGTATCTTTTGACAAGAAGGGTCAATTGCTAGCTGGATTTGACATTATCAACTGGGTAACTTTCCCTAACAAATCCTTCATGAAAGTAAAAGTGGGACAAATGGATCCTGAAGCACTTTCAGACAGAAGGTTCTCCATAAATGAAAGAAAAATCACATGGCCAGCCCATTTTAACCAGGTAGGACCAAAATAAAGTTTCCAGTTTGAAAATCAAAATAAATAGCTCTTTTTTCAGCAATTAACATTTGCCAGTATTGTTATAATAAGTGTCTGGAACAGGACAAACTTGACATTTTTGATCCAGTGTGTGAAATTTTAGCAAAGCTAACTTGCAAAGGGAATAGAATAGAATAGAATTCTTTATTGGCCAAGTGTGATTGGACACACCAGAAATTTGCATTGGTGCATATGCTCTCACATAAAAGAAAAGATTACATTCATCAAGAATCCTAAGGTACGACACTTAATAATAGTCATAGGGTACACTAAGCAATCATATCATACTAGGAACCAGTCAGTAGAAACCATAAGGATATAAGCAACAAAGTTACAGTCATACAGTCATAAGTGGGAAAAGATTGCTGAAAGTAGGGATGGGAAGATTAATTGTAATAGTAATACAGACTTAGTGAATAGTTTGACAGTGTTGAGGGAATTATTTCTTTAGCAGAGTGTTGGTGTTTGGGATAAACTGTCCTTGTGTCTATTTGTTTTGATGTGCAGTGCTCTATAGCATCATGTTGAGGGTAGGAGTTGAAACAGCTTATATCCAGGATCTGGGGGTTCTGTAAATATTTTCACAGTATTTTCTGACTCGTGCAGTACATAGGTCCTCGATGGAAGGCAGGTTGGTAATAATTGTTCTTTCTACAGTCCTAATTATTTTCTGAAGTCTGTGTCTGTCTTGTTTGGTTGCAGAACCAAACCAGACAGTTATAGAGATGCAGATGACAGACTCAATAATTCCTCTGTAATACTGTATCAGCAGCTCCTTGGGCAGTTTGGGCTTTCTGAGTTGGCACAGAAAGAACATTCTTTGTTGTGCATTTTGATGATGTTTTTCATGTTGTGTCCATTTTAGGTCTTGAGATATGATAGTGTATAGTAATCCTAGTGTTAATACACATGTTTGTATTAAGATAGTTATTCAATGTTTCAATTTGCCATTCTAATGCCAATCACAAGAATAAATCAAAAAGCAGAGAAAAATAAAGTGGATAACAATGAAATAAATGCAGTAGTGTAAGGCATGTGACAAGGCAATCAGCACCTCTTGTCCTTTAGAAGGACATCCTTCTCACAAATGATTTATTTATTTTGTTAGGCATTTATTCTGTCTTTATTACTTTATAGAGAATTCAAGATGGAGAACTTATCTAATATTCCTTCCTCCTCTTGACTTCCCCACAACCACAATCTAAGAAGTGGTTTGGGCTGGGAGAGAGGGTCTTGGTCACTCAGCCATTTTTTCAAGCCGAAAATTGGACTAAAACTCAGAGTCTCTTGGTTTCTAGGCCAGCACCTGAACTACTACTTTGTTTAAGAAGGAGGAAGAAATGTCAAAATAACTTGCAAGAATTGCATGCAAAAGCAGGGTTGAAGGAAACAAACTTGTAAAGTTGCAAACACCACAGATAACATTTCAGAATAATCTCCCATAGAATGATGCAAAAGACAGGAGAGGTTATAGCAAATTGCAATCTGAGCTGGACCTGTTAGTAGGAAAAGAGACTAGAATGAGCAGCAATACTTTGCAAGATGCATCAAACCTGTAGTCAAGATGTTTGTTATTTATTTCCAAAAGGCGAGTATTCTTTTTATTTGAAAACTACTTGCTCCGAGAGGTGAGCAGATGGATGTGACAAGGAGTGGCGGGCGGGGGGTGGGGGCAAGGCAGAGCCAGACATGGCAAGGAGAGGATGGGCAAGATGAGGTGCCCTTTGACGTGAGTTACATTTAGTTGGCCATGTTCATTCAGCCATGCCTACCCAGCCAGTCATTTGGGCAGAGAATCAGTTGTTAAATTATTTGAATCCCACCACCAACATTGAACAGGCCTGAAGTCAAATACAAGTCAAATACAAGCAAAACACTGATCACATAGGTTATTTTCAGATATTAGTGATGAAAAAGGCCTACTCAGAGTGATGGTAAGTTTCATCAACAATACATGCTATTTTTGACCATTTGTTATATGTGTACATATCTGCACAAACACACAAAACTACTGAATATTTCTCAGAAGTTTATGATGCATGTACTGATTTCTGAAAATGGTTGGATTCAAGGGAATAAAATATGTTTTTTTTTTCTCTCACTCTCTTTAATTATAGACCATACCTCTTGCTCTGTGCAATGATCATTGCCCACCAGGCTCCAGAAAGAAAATGAAGGAAAGGGGGCCTTTTTGTTGCTATGATTGTAATATTTGTCCATCAAGAAAATTTTCAAATGAAAGAGGTAGGAAATATTGAATTGTTATATTTATGCGTGTGCATAACTAAAGTATGTATCCATAAAGACAGCCACAGAGATTTCACACAGAGATATCACACACTTAATCTCTCATTATTTGTGAGAGTCCCATTCTAGATGGGCTCTCCAATAGCAAGTTTTAACAAATATCTATTTAACAGAGATGTGAATAGTTGTTAATGTTGCTGAACTACATCTGCCAGCACTTCTGGCTTGGAGGATTGAAAGCAATGAATGATGAGAATTGTTGCACATTTCAGTTTCAAAATCCATAGTTGTCCACTGAAGTTTAACGACATAGGATGTTTTCAATTAGTAAATATTTCTCAATAAGCAAAAGTATGGGGGGAGAAGGCGGAGCCACGTTGCCGTACTACAGCTGTAATTTCGGGCCCGGTTACAGCTGATATCTTGCCCTGGTCGGTCCAATGGACCTAAACCGTCCCAGAGACGGTGATAGTAAGGGGCGCATTCTGTTGATCACAGGGACACCGCAAGTCCCTGGTGGATCCAGAAGAAGCCCCTTTACCATCGGTGGAGAGGCAGCTATTAAGCTGCTGAAGCAGGGACAGCTCCGGAAGGAAGAGAAGAAAGAAAGAGAAAGTGTATCGGCTGGTGAGATTTTTTTTATTTATTTGGGATAAGGACACCCTAGAAGAAGAAGAAACCTGTAAGATTTTTGACAGAACTTGATAAGATGGACTTAGTGGCGATTTTTTAGGAGATGTCAAAATGAGGCTTGGCTTTTTACTTTTTTTTTTTCCTAGCGAACTTCTATTGTGATTAGTAATTGTAACCAGACTGGTTTTTCTTTTATAATTACCTATTTTCTTTTTTCCTTTTGACTGTTTATATTTTTAATAGAGGCTCCCTTTAATATTTTTTTCTTTTTTTAAATATATACATATATATACACATATTTTCTTTTTCTATTGGGTTTTTTTTTGGGGGGAGAAGGGGAGTGGAGTAGAGAAACTTTGTAACTCTGTAACACTGCCAACTAGAGGCTTGAAAATACTTTACTTGAAGTTGAGAGAACTGTGAGAAACTCTTTCCCAAGGACACTGAGTTGATAAGATAGAGGAGGAACTCTGGAGAATGTTTTCACAGGTGCCTCTTTGGGATTTCTACAATCAACTGAATATTTGAAGCTTGGCTTTGAAACTTGTGGAGAAGCCATAATAAGAGCCTTGGACGTTTAAATAAAATGCAGTGTGCTCCTTGCTTTACTTGTTGTTAGCTTTTATCCCTCCTCCTCAACCCTATAGTATTTCGTAATATTTGTACACTTTTGCTTATTACTATTATTATTATTTTTCATTTATTTTTTTTGTAAAGGGAAAGCCTCAGAATATTTTTTCCTTTTTCCTTTTCTTTTTCCTTTTGGGGGGGGGACTTTTGCTTTTTTCACTTTTATATGTATATATTCTTTTTTTATGGCTATGTTTTATTTTCTTGAGATCTCGCAATTGGATTAAGGTGTGAAGAACCTGAAGAATTTTTCTTTTTTTCCTTTTATTATTATTATTATTTTTTAATATTATTGGGTTTTATTCTCCTTCTGACTATCGCAACTGAGGATTAAGGTCTAGAAGAACCTGAAGAAATCTTTCTTTTTTCCTTGAAACCTTTTTCTTTTTTTAAATTTTGGGCTTTTTATTTTTTACTGGTTTTTCTTTTTCACGTTTTTCCTTTTCCTAATTGGATTACAATTGCCACTCTGCCAACTGGATTAAAAGAGTGGGAAGATTCTGAGTTATTCAAATTAGTAAGAAAATTCTACCTTCTGGTACCTTAACTTCTGCTCCTGCCTCCCCATCAACTGGAGGACGACTTTCAACAATGGTGAAGCAAGAAAAAGGACAAATGGATCTAATGACGGTTATACAAGGAATTCAAGAACTTAAAATGAGTATTGAACAAAGGACGGGGAGTATTGAACAAAAAATTGAAAACATCCAACAAATGATGGTGAAATATGATGAGAGACTGCAAAAAATGGAAGAGAAAGACAATCAAAGAGATGAGAAACTGCAAAAAATGGAAGAGAAAGACAATCAGAGAGATGAGAAAATTGGAAATATTGATGACAGAGTGACAACACTTGAACAAAACAAGAATGAGATGTTGAAGTGGGAGATGGACAGATCAGAATATTACCTCAGATTTCAAAATATAGAGGAAGAAAAAGGACAAGATCTTGCTGCAGTAATGATAGAAATCTTGGCTGAAGCTCTGGAAATAACAGAGGAAAAGATGATGGATGGAATAGATGAGATATACCGAGTTTTTACAAGATATGCATCGAGGAATAAGCTACCAAGAGAAGTTCATGTCAGATTTACCAAAAAATCTATTAAAACACAGATATTACAAGCGGCAAGAGAGAAGGCATTGAAATATGGAGATAAAGAGATTGTGGTTTTAAAACAAGTACCCAGAAAAGTTAGAGAGATGAGAAGAGAATATCGATTCCTGACTAAAATATTATTGGAAAAGGAGGTGAATTACAGATGGTTGATTCCAGGAGGATTAATGGTTACATGGAAAGAACAGAGATACAGAATTGGCTCAATTGACGAAGCAGAATCGTTTTATAACGAATTCTTTAAAAGAAGAGAAATAGAGATAGAAAAAGAGACTACTCTAACTGAATTCCAATAGGACCAAATAGAGACGGGAAAAGAAGAAGGTGCAGTAGGTGGACAAGTAGAGACTAAAGAACAACGTGAAGTAAGATCAACGAGAGCTGTTAGACCTAAATATAAATCATAATCATGGAGGAAAAAAAATTGATTTCTTTGAATATAAATGGACTGAATTCAGCTACTAAAAGAAGGAAAACCTTTCATAAAATAGAGAAATTAAAATTTGACATAATTTGCTTACAAGAAGTACACATTAAAAAACAACATCAACAATTATTGGTGCGACCAAAAATAGGGAGAATTTTTACTTCTCTGACCCATTGTAAGAAAAGAGGAGTGGTTTTGTATATTAAAGAAACCATTCCAGCAAAACTGATTTATACTGATGAAGACGGAAGAGTATTAATGGTTGAAATAGTGGATAACAATACAAAAATACTCCTGGTTGCAATCTATGCTCCGAATGATAAACAAAAAAGATTTTATAAAAAATTACATATGAAAATAGTTGAATTGGACTACGCTAATATATTTATAATGGGAGATTTTAATGGAATTATAGACAATGAATTGGACTATACAACAAAAATAACACGACAAAATAGGAAGAACCTCCTTAAATCCTTTTTTGAAATGATAGAGGAACTAAATTTAAAAGATATATGGAGGGAAAGAAATATTAAAACTCAACAATATACTTTCTATTCGAATAGACATTCATCATGGTCCAGAATAGATATGATTTGGACGTCAACAGAATTATTATCTAATATTCAAGAAATAAATATTGAAACAAGTACATGGGCAGACCATAACCCAATGACAATTAAATGGAAAGGACAAAAAAGAAGATCTAGATGGACATTAAATAATACTATTTTAAAGGAAAAGATTTTACACAATGGATGGAAAAGAACTGGCCTTCTTCTTTAATGAAAACAGAAAAGAAGATACTTCAATACAGAATGTTTGGGACACAATGAAGGCATATGCAAGAGGATTGATAATGGATTATACAAAGAAAAAGAATATTAGGAAGAGGCAAATGATTAAAACTTTAGAAGATGATTATAAAAATTGGAAAAAGAATTACAGAGAACGCCACACAGAAAAAAGATATTAAATTTAAAATGGACATAATCAAACATAAAATGGATCAAACAGAGAAAGAAGAATTGGTGCAAAAAATCAGAAGAGCTAAACAGAACTACTTTGAAGATGCAAACAGGCCAGGTAGATGGTTAACATACAAACTGAGAAAAGAGAAAGAATCAAGGAGAATACTACAGTTAATGGACGAACAAGGTCAAGTTTGTCATGGTAATGAGAAAAAGAGAATTATTCGAGACTATTATGCACAATTATATAAGCAGGAGGATTTTGATGAGGGGAAAATTAAACAGTATTTACAAAATGCTAACCTACGTAAGATACCTGATGAAACTGGGAAAATGTTAGAAAATCCTATAACAAGGATGGAATTAACTGAAGCACTCAATAGGCAGAATAACGGGAAAGCACCAGGACCAGATGGTTTCCCGGCAGAATTTTATAAAACATTACAAGAATCGTTGAGTATTTCATTGTTAGAAATTATGAATGAAGCTATGATAAATAAGAAAATACCTAAAACATGGTCAGAAGCTTATATTACGCTTATCCCAAAAGAAGGGGCTGACCCATCACAAATTAAGAAATATAGACATATTTCTTTACTGAATGCAGATTATAAAATATTTGCTTCAATTTCAGCAGAAAGGCTTAAAAAATACCTAAATAATTTTATCCATCCTGATCAGAATGGATTTCTACCAAAGAGACAAATTAAAGACAACATGAGAGTAATTTTGGACACTTTGGAATATTATGAGGCACACCCTGAAAAACAAATGGCTTTGATATTCTTAGATGCCCAAAAGGCATTTGATAAGGTGAATTGGAGATTTATGTTATTATTATTGGAACAGATGGGCTTTGCCAGAAAATTTATTCAAGCAATAGAAGCCATATATTACAAGCAAACAGCAAAAGTGATGATAGACGGAGAATTTACAGACCCTATCAATATCAAAAAGGCACAAGACAAGGATGTCCATTATCCCCTTTGTTATTTGTATTGACTTTGGAAGTGTTAAATAGAAATATTAGAGAGGATACAAATATAAAAGGAATGAAAGTTAAAAAGGAGGAATTTAAATTGCAAGCCTTTGCGGACGATTTGGTCTTTATTCTGGAAGACCCTCTAGAGACAGCTTTAAAATTACTGGAAAAGATAGAGACGTATGGTGAGATGGCTGGCTTGAAAATAAATAAAGACAAAACAAAGATTTTGACAAAAAATATGTTATTAAGGCAAAGAGAAGAGTTGGCAGACCTATTGAAAATTCAAGTTACGAATAAAGTTAAATACTTGGGGATATTTTTTGACGTCCAAGATGTACTACACTGAAAGAGAATAACTATATTAAACTTAAACAGCAAATAGCATCTGACTTGAAAAAATGGGAAAACCTACAATTATCTTTGATAGGTAGAATTTCAACAATTAAAATGAATATTTTACCTAGAATTTTATATTTGTTTCAAACAATACCAATTAGGCTTGGTAAAGATTACTTTGATGAATTAAATAAAATTGTGTTGAAGTATATATGGCAAGGTAAGAAAGCGAGAATAAAACTAAAACTTCTACAGGATGCTAGAACTAGAGGAGGATTTGGCCTTCCTAATTGGGAGTTGTATTATCAAGCTGCAAACTTAATGTGGGTTAAAGAATGGATAACGTTAAGAAAGTCTAGATTACTGGCATTGGAAGGACATGACTTATTATTGGGTTGGCATGCTTTTTTATGGTATAAGGGAACTAAATCGCAGGGTTATTTCAGAAGGCACTATATACGGGGAATCGTTATGGTTGAATTGGGAGAAAATTAAGAAACAATGTTATTTGAAAATACCAGTTTGGTTATCAACTATCGAAGCTTTTTCCTATCCCATAATTTATAAGAAGGAACAAACAGTTAGATATGGGGAAATACTGGATGAAAAGGATGAACTTAAAACGATGCAAAAGTTAGAAGAACAAGATATAAAGATGAATTGGTTTTCATATGCGCAAATACACTCAAGGTATCTTAAAGATTCAAAAACAGAAGGATTTTATGATAAATTGACTGATTTAGATAGGATTTTGACAGGCTCTGATGAAAAAGTGATTAAAAAACTATATAGTTATTTGTTGGAAATTAAATTAGAGGAAGAACAAGTCAAAGAAACAATGATTGTTTGGGGAAAGAACTTTGGATATGGGATTGATTTAGAGAAATGGCAAAAATTGTGGTGTCAAAATTATAAAATGACAATGTCAGTAGCATATAAAGAAAATTTGTATAAGATGTTTTACAGGTGGCATTTTCCCCGACAAGAATAGCAAGAATGTTCAAGAACAAATCTGAAAAGTGCTGGAAATGTCATCAGATCCCTGGCTCATATTACCATATGTGGTGGACTTGTGAGGAGGCCAGGAAATACTGGACTAGAATTCGCATATGGTTGGAAGAAATGACAAAAGAACATATAGATTTGAAACCAGAGATTTTTCTATTGGGAATCTTACCTGATACATTTAATAAAAACTTAAAGTATTTGATTGTAAATGTGTTAACAGCGGCTAGGATTGTATTTGCTAAAAATTGGAAGAGTGAGAAAATACCATTAGAGGAAGAAATTATTAAGAAAATACTGGAATGTGCTGAAATGAGTAGATTGACATTTGAAATTAGAGAACAAGAAGATAAACAATTTTATGAAGTTTGGGATCTTTTTTATCAATGGTTAGATAATACAATATAATAATAGAATATTTAGAAACCTAGGAAATAATGAATATACATTTTTTTTGGTTTTGATAACATTTTTAGAATATTTTATTAAGATAGATTTGGTATGATTTTATGATTTGTTATAAAATAAATTAACTAAATTATAGTTATGTCGCTTAAGTATGAATTAGTAAAATTATAGTCAAATGATTGTTTAATAATGATATTAGGATATATAATTGTTGATTGATAATATGAGTTATTATGTAACATAATTATTATGATGACTATGAAATGGATGCACAAAAAGGAGTGGTAAACCAACCGATACACTGTCTGTAAATTTATGAAGAATGATGATGTTCTTATGTTATGTTCTATGTTTTATGTGTTTTTATTTGTTGTTAAAATCAATAAAACTTTTACCAAAAAAAAAAAAAAAAGCAAAAGTATGCAAAATTTGAAATACTGCTATGAATTCTGAAATACTACACATATTTTCACAGATATGGATGACTGCTTAGACTGTCCAGAAGAACAGTATCCAAACAAGGAAAAAAACTTGTGCATTCCAAAGGATCTAAATTTCTTGTCTTACAATGAAACTTTGGGCATCACTTTGGCTGTTCTGGCTCTATCATTTTCTGTGACCACAGCGGTGGTACTTGGAATTTTCATAAAATATCGGAATACTCCCATTGTCAAAGCTAACAACCGGAATCTCACTTATCTTCTCCTTGTCTCCCTCTTCCTCTGCTTCCTCTGTTCCTTGCTATTCATTGGTCAGCCCCAATTGCTGACCTGTCTTTTTCGTCAAATTGCTTTTGGGATCATCTTCTCAGTTGCTGTCTCTTCAGTTTTGGCCAAAACCCTCACAGTGGTTCTAGCTTTTATGGCTACTAAGCCAGGATCAAAAATGAGAAAATGGCTGGGGAAAAGATTTTCAAATTCTCTGATTCTCTGTTGTTCCTGCATTCAAACAAGTATTTGCATATTGTGGCTGTGCACTGGACCTCCGTTCCCAAATTTGGACATGCATTCTCTTCCGGAAGAGATTGTAGTTGAATGTAATGAAGGATCTGGCAACATGTTCTATTATATTTTAGGATATATGGGATTTCTTGCTCTCATCAGCTATATTGTGGCTTTCTTTGCTCGAAAACTGCCAGACTCTTTTAATGAAGCCAAATTTATTGCTTTTAGCATGCTGGTGTTTTGTAGTGTATGGGTGACTTTTGTGCCAACTTATCTGAGCACGAAAGGAAAATACATGGTAGCTGTGGAGAACTTCTCCATCTTGGCTTCCAGTATAGGAATATTGGGATCTATCTTTTTCCCTAAATGCTACATAATCATACTGAGACCAGAACTCAACACAAAGGAGCACCTAAAAATGAAAAATTAACAATTACTGCTATCCATTGATTTGAAGAAGTTAGCACTGGCTTTAAGAAGAAAGCTTGGGAGATAGAATGTTGCTCAGTTGTGAGGAGAAAGAAAATGTAGGAAAAGAATATAGCTCCAAGTTGATCTCACTGTCCTTAAAATGGAGAAAGGGGATCCTTTGGAGTAGCTATCAGATGTCTGTAAATATAACATATAACAATAAAGTAATATTCCTGTAATCCCTGCAGCATCAGTTTTGTGGCCTGGCCTACTTGAAAATATTGATGTGTTATTTGGAAGTAAACATATTTTATTATAATATTTCTTTTTCAGCCCTTAAAGTAATGCATCTTGTCAGCTAAACAAAGGCAAGATTTATCTCACTGTATAAACTGTATATTTAGGTTCACTTTTATCCTCCATTTCATATTTATTTCATATTACATATCCTCTCATTAAAATATTTCAATTATGACTGCTCTATGACAAGTACAGTGAAAGGTAGATTGATAACCATTGTTAAAGATAAAACCCACAATAGATGAAAATAGATGACTTCAAGTAAAAATATGTTGATGACCATTACAACATATTTTTACTTGAAGTCAAAAGAGTCATCAAACTATATGTTCCAACAACAACTCCCAAAACAAAACAAAAAAGCAGATTACCCATATCAATAAGGAAACTTCAATCCAAAAAGAGATCACTCTGGCAGAAAAACAAATCTGGTCACGTTGCCAATTTCAAAAACCAATACAAAAATTTATGCCACCAGATAAAGACCGAATGCACCAATTATCACATTAAACAAGAGGAAAACCTTCTAAGCACCAATTCCACCCGTGCTTTTTACAATTTTGTAAACAACAAACTAAAAGACTCAAGGTCCATCCCTCCCTTGATAGGACCTGATGGTAAAGACTGCAACCACGACACCATTAAATCCAACATCTTTAACACATTCTTCGCTCAGTATTTGTAAACAGCAATGGATCATGCCCAGTATTTCCTAGCCGTACTCACAGATAACAACAATGATCTAATACATATCGATTTCACAGAAGACAATGTTGAAAAATCACTACGCAATCTAAAACCATCTCTATCTATTGGACCGGATGGAATATGTGCCTACTTCTTAAGAAAGCTATCCACTGCCATAGCCAAACCTCTAAGCATAATCTTTGAAAAATCTTTCAGAACCAGCGCCTAACCTATGGTCACAAGCCACAGTCATCCCCATCTTCAAAAAGGGAGACCCAAGCCTAGTTGAAAATTACAGGCCAATCTCCTTATGCTGCGTCACCTCTAAAGTCATGGAATCAATTATTAACCAATCCATTATCCTCCACTTAGAGACAAACAACCTACTCTCCAATAAACAATTTGGTTTCAGAAAAACTATCCTGTAATCTGCAACTCTTACACTGCAAAAACATATGGACGACACAACTCGACCAGGGCAAAGCAATAGACGCAATCTACATAGACTTCTGTAAAGCCTTTGATTCAGTGGTACACGACAAACTACTCCTAAAAATAAAAATCCTATGGTATCTCTGGACAACTGAATAACTGGATAGAAGCATTCCTGGCAAACAGACAACAAATGGTCAAAATCGGAGCGTCCTATCAAATCCAGTACCTGTCAATAGTGGTGTCCCCCAGGGCAGTGTTCTAGGACCAACTCTCTTCATACTCTACATAAATGACCTCTGCGATCATATTAAGAGCAATTGCGTTGTTTTCACTGATGATGTAAAGCTGTTCAATACCACAGACAATACTGCTACCCTTCAAAAAGATCTCGACTATGTATCTGAATGGTCAAACAAATGGCAACTTCAAATCTCAACAAATAAATGCTCTGTCTTACATATTGGCAAAAAAATCAGAAAATAAAATACAAGCTGAATAGTCAAGAACTTGTTGATGACCCAAGCTCTGTAAAGGACCTTGGAATACTCATCTCTAATGATCTAAGTGCTAGAGCCCACTGCAACTACATAGCCAAAAAGGCATTAAGAGTTGTTAACCTAATCCTACGTAGCTTTTTCTCTGGTAATATCACACTACTAACCAGAGCATACAAAACATTTGCTAGACCAATACTCGAATACAGTTCATCAGTCTGGAACCCTCATTATGTATCTGATATTAGCACAATTGAGAAAGTCCAGAAATATTTCACAAGGAGAGTTCTCCACTCTTCTACTCGTTGTAGAATATCTTCTGCCACCAGACTTGAAATTCTAGAACTAGAAAACCTTGAATTACGCCGTCTTCAGTCTGACTTAAGCATGGTATATAAAATCATACATTCCAATGTCCTACCTGTCAATGAATACTTCAGCTTCAACCATAACAACACAAGAGCACACAATAGATACAAACTCAAAGTAAACCACACCAAACTTGATTGCAGGAAATACGACTTCAGCAACAGAGTGGTCAACGTCTGGAATACTCTACCCGACTCTGTAGTCTCTTCCCAAACCCCAAAAACTTTAACCTTAGACTGTCTACTATTGACCTCACCCCTTCCTAAGAGGTCTGTAGGGGCGTGCATAAGCGCACCAACGTGCCTACCGTCCCTGTCCTATTGTTTCTCTTATTCTTTTATTTTTCTTATTTTTCTTATATGTACCCATTTCATGTATTCACAACTATGTATACGCTTATACTTATTATCTTGTAAACAATTGGCAAATCAAATAAATAAATAAATGAATGAATAAATAAATAAAATAAAATAAAATAAAATAAAATGTACAATGGGCAAAGAACATGCCTTCTCAGAGTCTGTGGAGGTGAGAAAAAAATGATTGGCTGGTTAGAGCCTAGAGGATGGTGATTTCTGAGAGTTGAAGGCCACACATCATAAAATTGCTGAGGTTGAGAAACACTGAGCTCAAAATTTTCAGTGTCAACTCCTTTATTTGAAGCCACAGTAAGCTAACCCATCTTC